>NC_081415.1:561594286-561894286 GCF_030272615.1 Cryptomeria japonica
CTTAAAAGAACTTCATAGGTCCACTCATAAAAACATTAATCAGCAAAGATAGCATGAGACCGTGCTATGATAGTATTGTAGAATGTGGTGTACCCTAAATTAAAGGCAAAATTATTTTGGCGTAGCATATCCACTTGCACTGTACATATTAGACTCTATGGTCCCGCAAACCCCACGCACCATTGTCACAAGACGAACCATGTGCTTTATCAACATGTCATCAACATTTAAGATATGGCTGACTAAGCTTTGTTTTTAGTCCATATGACCTCGTCGACCACATTTCCACCTCTTTCCAATCATAATCTTCATAATCTTCCTATAAATAGTTAAATGCAACATATGTCCGTTCAATCAACGACCGTTCAATCAACGGCACAGTAACTAACCCAGACAGTTCAATTTTACATATGTGAGCCTTGGCTGTTGATTTTGGGTGAGGAGAGGAAAAACATTCCATGGCTTCTGAAGAGACTTGGCATTTTGCAGCCGGAATTGCAGGTACACACTTAAGAATCTCTGTTAGTTTCGTTTTTTTCGTTTTTTGTTCTGGGTAATTATCATTTTCATCGTGACACAAGAAGTATGCATTTAATATCGGTGGTAGACACTAAATTTTAGGGTTTTGAATCATATATGTTTCGGAGCTTTCATCGCTGCCTTATGCTTCTGAAGGTCTTGATTGCTTTGACTTCGAGCTTTTTATAAATTTATTGTAAAACGCTTTTTTCTCCATTTTGGATAGGCACAAATTTTGCAGTTTTATTCCCAACTTGACCTGTTTTAGTGAGATAGCAGTTTTCTTCTTGGATTAGTTGATATTAGTTTTTATGAAGTATTGGATTCACTGAATCTACTCTGTCACGAGTAGTGACTGACGAACCTTTCTGAGATTGAATTTATGGGATGTAAAACGTGGGATGAACTTTTTAAAGCAATGAGGATGACTTCTAGAGAGGTGCTTGGCCCTATTCCAATGAAAAGCGTGTTTTATCAATTTTTCCACAATCAAGCCCACTTAACTTGTTTTTGGCCGCCTTTGCTGTATTTAAGAACAATGCGGATTAACTTTAATGCTAGGTTCAGTAACAACCAATCCAGGGTGAACTTCCCAAAGCGCTGTGGTTGATTTCTAGAGAGGTCCTCCAGCTCAATGCTATGTCAAAATAAAAGATTTTTTATCAAAGTTTCCCAATCAAGCCCACTTATCTTGTTCCATTTTTTCTGTTCACAAAGAATACAGGTGGACTTTATTGGCAGGTTCACTCAACATCAAGCCAGGGTTTACAATTAAGCTTTACTGAGGTTAAAACTTTAAGAACTTTCTTGAGTAGTTGTTGAAAAAGGGGGTTCAATGGACAAATGGGTTTCCTGGCTAGGTTGGGATTTTAAAAGTTAGCTATACCTTTTTAGAGTGCCAAGGTCTCCTGTTAAGTTTGTTGTTTACTTTGGGATTTGAACACTGAAAGATTTCTATGGTAATTCAGTTTTTCACTGGAAAATCTGGAAGTATTGGATTCGATCTTCCAATCTCTGAAGATGGTACAGCAGAGAGATCCATATGTACAGTTGATTCCAGTAGCTATTAGAAGAATCGTATATAGCCCATAAGATAACCTTAAATCATAATTTGCAATCAAAAACTCAGAATCAAATTTGTATTACCAGCCTTGTACTCCCTAATCAGAGAAGAGCTGTTATTTTTTGGTAAATTTTAACTTTGTTTTGAAACATTTTAGACTTTTATTCTTTTATTGTGGAAGTCAATCTTCTGATTCTAAGTTATATAAACAAGATGTAGCAAGAGCGAATCGGTATTTTTCCTGGTTTCAGTCTGCCGAGCTTTTGCCTTGTGATAAGCAGGTATAGTTACAACACAAGTTGTGTTAAATCTTGGTGTATTCATGCTTACATGATTATGTGGAGTTAATGCCAGTGTGAAACCCATCTTGGTTATTAAAATTGTTTCAATTCATTACAAACCATTCTTGGCTTTTAATGACCTCAATCCTTTCTGAAGGGTTGCTGTACACTTAGAAAGCACTCATGGTAGGAGAAAAGAGTAATTAGGAAGCACCTTCTGCAGGTGCAAGAGCAACTGCATACCTGATATTTAGGGCATCACAAAAAATATCCTAGATTTGCATTTGCATTGATGATATCCTTTGGGGCTATGGAGCAAATTCTGAAGATCTGATCTTTTATCACGTAGACTTCAAAATTCTGAGAATTTTCTGGCAATTTTTTTTGCGTATCTTTTACATTCTGAAACATTTGTATTGTCCGGGGCTTCAGAGAAATTGCGAAGTTGAATCTTGCTGATAAAATTTCTGTTTAAGACCAAATTCTAAAGCCGATGCAGGTTTGGCTATTTATCTAGTTATTAGATTCACCAATGTTGAGCATTGGTTTCTGATTTAGGTATTTGCATATAACATGCCTTTGTGAATTGGGTTGTTAAGTGGCAGAGGAATTGTGTTCAATTCAGTTGTTTACTAATTTGTGAACTTACTCTTTTGCATGGAATCTGTTAAGGATTTCTGCTTAGGTTAAATAAATTTTAGTACACTGAATTTCATCCATTGTTACTTGGAAATTGCAGACTTACTTACTTTACCTTGGCAAAATGGCATTATAGGAATCCACATTAAAACTTGTGCTCATATTTTTTTTATTCTCTTTGCGTCAATGAATGTTAATTATTGGCTTGATGGGAAAAAATGTTTCTTTCTTTATTTGATACTGATTTTTTTTCTTCTTATATACAGGCAACGTGTTTGCTCTGGCACTCTTCTTGTCCCCAATGTAAGTTTACCCCTTTGTACCCTGCTTCACTTGTTTGAAAGAGCAACCGTCATGCTCTAGGGTCAGTCTCCATAGAACCTAATATAATATTATAAAATTAATCTCCGACACTGCTGTCTATTCTTCTTACGAACATTGATGGCTTGTGGTAAAATAGCTTTGGCTTCTTGCATTGGTTCCTAACAAAATGTATTTATTGTGGTTTGCAGACATACATTTGTCAGAATAAGGAGAAATAAGTCAACTGAGCAATATTCGGGTTTGCCATATATCTTTGCTTTCATGAATTGTTTGATTTGTACTTGGTATGGTCTTCCTATCGTATCCCGTGACAATATTCTAGTAGCTACAGTCAATGGAACAGGAGCATTTTTTCAGCTCTTCTACATCTGCATCTATATTGCATTTTCTCAGAAGGAAGCACGGGTACACCCAACAATTTATGTTTTTTATTTCATGCTCTGTTTTTCATTTATCTCAATCCATTAGATATTCAACTTGATGCGTTCCCATCCCTTGTTCCCCGATCCATGCCTGTGTTTTTCTCCTACTTAAATATCATTTCTAGGATGTATTTTCCTATTCAACTGTTATTTCTAGGATTTTGGGGGTACTTGTAGGCATTTTGTTTTTGGGTTCCCATTTTTTCTTGCCTCCTTCCCCAAGAGGAAAAGTACACTCCATATTATCCATCAGATGAATCATTCCTACGGAGCAGTAAGTGAATTGTTACACAAAAAGCATGTTATAAATATATGTATTGCATGTGCTCACCCACACACATATGGATGAATTTAAAATTATGCATGTGCAGATAAATTATCAATTGTTGTTTTGTTCTGCTAATATTTTAAGTTTGATGATTATCTTATGACAATTTTGACACCTGATTATCTTGTTCTTATCTTTTAAAGATGTTTTAAACTTAAGAACAATGTATTAGTAACCCTGAATTTAAAGTAGTTAATGAGATACCATTATGTCACAAAATGTGCATGTAATTTTGTCGTTCCAAAAACTCTAAAGGGTCTCCTATGATTAAAAATGTTAATTTTATTTGAGTGATTTTAACATATATAACTTCAGAAGATATAACAACTGATTTTTTGTCTTGTTCAATTGGCAGGTTAAAATGGTAGCACTGCTATCATTGGTTATTGGTATATTTACAGCAATTGCCATGGTTTCATATGAGTTTATGAGGCAGCCACTGCGAAGGATGTTTATTGGATGTCTTAGCATAGCGTCTCTCATTTCTATGTTTGCAGCCCCATTATCTATCATTGTACGAACCTCTTGGTATCAGACAGTTTTACCCTTACAGAATTCTTTTTCTCTGTTTGAATTCTGTACTCCGTTTCTGTTTGATTATTTGTTTAAAGATCCTCTGTTACAGCCTAGAGAGTTTCTATTCGTAAATAAAGGAAAATTACCTTGATATGTATTTTTATAAGATGCGATCCTGAAATGTCTGATGAAATGATTTTTTATTTAGGTTCACTTCTGATGAAATGATTTTTTATTTAGGTTCACTTCTGGGTGTGTTATGCTGTTGTAAATTTAAGAAACAGTTATCAATTACCAAGGAAAAAAAGTTTCATGATTTTTTTTGTTAGCAAGTGAAACGATTACCACTATTAAATGGTTGAACTCTCTGAAGAAGCAAAAAACCCTTGGGAAAGGTAGTCCTGGAAAAATTATGGATAGGGTTCAAGGTCTGGTTGAAGATGAATTTATGGTTTTATTTCTCTTAATTGTGTAACAAATTAATCTTTTTCTATCAATGTGCAGAAGCTGGTAATTCAGACACACAGTGTGGAGTACATGCCGTTTTATCTTTCTCTTTCCACTTTTTTGATGAGCACATCCTTCTTTGCATATGGTCTTCTCGGCCATGATCCTTTCGTTTCTGTGAGTAGAACCTTCTATTCATTTGTATGACAAAGTTTTGCTTTAATTGAAACGCTTGTTGGTTATATGATGACCTTCTGTGATAATCTGTTTTATGAACATTGTTTAACTCCTTTTGCAGGCCCCCAATGGGATTGGGAGCTTCTTGGGAATCATACAATTGGTGCTCTATCTCCATTATAGAAGACTTAGTTGGAGAAGCTGTGACACGCAACCATTGCTAAGCTCAAGGGTCTAAGATTTTTCTATAATAAATTACTCTATATCATAAAAGAGACGTAATATTTCCATACTCATGTAAGTGATTGAAAATGCTTCTGGCCATAATTGCATGTATGTTTTTTGTATCAACATTTCAGATCACACTCCATGATCCATCAGAAAGATTACCCGATGTCATCCTTGATTCCAGGTGTACATGTTATTTTTGAGAGCATGAAGGTGTTTGGATGCTTTCCGTCAACTAGGACCTGTTACCTGGACTATGATCCTAGAGAGTTGTAATTGTTTATGGTGTTGTTTAAGCTATATATATTCATTCAAAATTTTCAGCCAACAGGCTTCAAATTGAGTTAACAAACTATTTATAACAATTCATTTACTGATCACTTGCAGAAAGATTTTGATATATAAGAAAAACATTTTAGTATTGATTATAATTTTTATCTGAAAGACTTTTCTGCACATCAAAATTCAGATTTTCAGATTGAAGACCCAAGCTCAGAATGTTATTTTAAGTGCATTTGAACTTCTCATCAGCAGAACAAATCATTGATGTTATGACAGAGTTTTGTTACCATGGAACAAATACTAGGGAAATAAAAATCATTGAGTCTGTTGATAAAGGTGGAGCTCATAAGACATGTAGATGTTTGATTAATGGTATAATTGTGCTGAAGCTCCTGCATCGAAGTGCCGATATATATTTTAAGTCAATAAATTTCAAGTCACTCTTTTAAAAATAATTATCAATAATTGTAAAAACTAAAAGTAAGATTGTCAAGTTGCAATCACAGATGAACAGTGTTAGAAATCAAATTGGGCCTCGCAAAATTGCATCTGTTTCTCAATTTTTTAATGGTGAATAAAAATGAAATTTAAAAAATTATCTGCATTATCATCGTTAGGTATTTGCTGAGGAACAAAAAAGACAACAAACAGGGCATAGTTAAAATCCATCCATGTTATAAATCTTGTTTCTATCTACTTTGAGGTGTAGATCTGTGCAAAACAGTCCTATGGAATGTCTGTTGCAAGATAAACTGGAAAGCAGTTTAGGTTGTACTTTAGAAATCAAGAGGCTCTGATTATGGTATATATAAGACAAATTATCAGGAAATATGATATCCATACAGTTATTGTTGGCACCTAAAATTCATTCCCACATTCATGCTGCCATCACACCAAGTCTCTTCTGCATATTTGCTTGAGAATTGATTTAATTAATCAGTTTGATCACTTTTTTTCATACTATTGAAATAAATTTCTGATGATTTAATTGATAAATCTCTTTTTCTTATTTTTTATTCAGCCCTTCTTCTAAGGTTCCAGTTTTAATTGAATAGATTACATTGATTTAATTAAATCAGTTTTTTCTTCAAAATTCTCCCATAAATTAAGTTAATGTATAATTTTTTTTTATTTATGTAAAACTGTTTTCATTATTTGAATAAATAAATAAGGTTTAATCAACCAATTAATCATTAGCATATTTTTACACCTTTTTATTTAAAATAAACAATATTAATCATATATAGAATTCCAAATGTACAAAGCTCAAAAACTGACCATTTTCAATAGTTACTCTCCATCAAACTTGAGAAGATCTCCATCCACCCACCCATCTCTTCTCAATCTTTGCTTAGTCATATGCACCAATCACAAGATAACACTTGTAATAATCTCTTTGAGTTTGTTGTATGCTTCTTAATCTAGGACTTTTATTTGAGCATGTTATTGACTTCTTAGAATGTAGGTTAATGGTGTCAAACAAGCTTCCACCTTCTCATTATTGATAGTGTCCGTAGATAATTTTATATTTCTGAAGTAAAGAGAAGCCTTTAATTTGATTGATTGAGTGAATATTTAATTCTCTTGGATTTTTTGGTTTGAGCCTCTCCTATCTTATCTCATTGTGAATAGAAACATGACAGAAATTCTAAGGTTAATTTGGGCATTTTAAAATATAACCATGGGAAACTCTCTCCTTCACCTATGTGGAGTTGGCACAAGTTCGAAGATATCATCATTAAGTAGCCACATACTAAAACTAGAAATCTACATAGGCAAGTATGAATGGTCATAGTGTAATTGATGTTTATGCCTAATCCTTTGACGATTGATTACTTGTAATTGATCCTAAATTATCATACAATAATTTAATAGTTTACTTATTTACCCTACGTTGATATATCTCACTTTGAGAGTTACCACATTAGATCAATAACATTAATTCTTCCTTCATTATTTTATTATGCTTTAATTTCAACACATTTAGATTTGGGGATAAATAAATCAAGTTCCTATCCTCTAAGGCACATTTAATTTTTTCATTGACCTATAGTTGGATGTGAGGTCCTTACATAATAACCTCTTAGTATATCATCTCAAAAGCCATTTGAACATGGAAAAAATGAATGCATTATTGCAAAATACAATATTTGAGAGTACATAAAAGAGCCAATAACCATATTTTTTGTTTTACGCATCATGGGTAGAACTAACTATGGCAACACATTGGGTGGAAAAGTGAATGCTAGCAAAGGTCCCATTTTATTCCTTGGATTTGTTGAACCTACATGTGGATGTGGGATCACTCCATAATAAACTCTAGTCATCTCAACACTATTACTGCTAAGTGTGATCTTACAACTATAAAAGATCCTAGTGATTTGGATATATTACGATGATTGAACATTTCTAATGTGGGTAATGGTCTCTCTATGGGTGAGAGGTATTGACAAGGTTTTTGGAGAATGGATTGAGTGGGTCGATGGCTTCCTCCTCAAGGAGTGTTGAAGTTAATATTGATGGTTCTTTGGGGAATCCTGGACTTGCAGGAGTAGGTGGGATTGGTAGAGATAGTTTTGGTGGTGTTTTCTATTTCTTTCCATTTATATGGGATCTCATATGAATAATCTCATGGAGGCTCTTTCTCTTCTATATGCTTTGGAAAGAGGGTGTGCCCTTGGTTGGCACAGGTTTATTTGAGTGATTCTTAAGTGGTGGCTGACATGTTAAATGGCCCGTGATTGGATGGTGTTACTTGGAACTTAGCTTTAGTTGTTCAACAAATTTTGAACTTGAGTACTTTGGAATGGGTTGTTTTTCGCCATAGCCCTAGAGAGTAGAGTAGAGTAGTGGATTGCTTGGCTAAATGCACATCTCAACATATGCAGGGTTGGTATATTCAAGATTTGCATCGTTTGCCTCCAAAATTCTCTCATGTGTTGGAGGTCTTAATTAGCAAAGACAAGAACGTTTAGCTATTTTCTTTTGTTGGGTTGGTTGCCTTTCTTGTTATGTATTTCTCTTTTTTGAGTTTCTAATAAATTTTTACCCCTTCTTCTGAAAAAAAAGGTGCTAAGAGTTATATTTTCTAGAGACATTTAATGTTATACACATTGCAAGGTCAAACTAATCGTGCCAAATCACTGAGTTAGTGATTGAATGCTAGTAGAAGCACTATTTTATTTTCGAAGTGTGTCAATCCATTGGGCTATAGGGTTCTAGTAAAGCCTCTCAAGAGTTTTAAGACCAAAAAACCATCAATCTATGAAGGAGCAATTCTTGGAGTTTGTGGGGCATGTAAATATTATTTTGTAGATCTATAGGTGGATGTGGGGTCCCCCCACAATAATCTCTCTTAGTTTTGTCAACTCAAAACCATTTTCTTGTGGCAAGAATAAATGCATTCTTGCAAAATAAATCATTCAAGAGTAGTGTAAAGGTGCCAAGGACCATATTTTCATTGCACATAATGGGGCCAAACCACCGATTTTGGCACATTGGGGTGGGAAATTGAATGCTAGAGGAGGATTTGTTTCATTCCCTAAGTGTACCAATTCCTTTGGGAAACAAGGTTCCGACAATGTCTCTAAAGATCCTTAAGAGTAAAGTAATGTCAATCTTCGATGGAGAAGTTCTTAGTGTGTACGGAGCCTATTAATGTTTTTTGGTAGAATTATAGGTGGCTCCGAGGTCCCTCCATAATAACACCCCTTAATTTTTTTCAACTCCCATGACAAGAATAAATGCATCTTGCAAAATGTCATTTAAGAGCAATGTAAAGGTGCCAAGAGACCTATTCTCTATTCTACTTATTATGGCGCCAAATTGATTGTTGCAACAAGTCATGGTAGGCAAGAAAATTCTAAGAGAGGCTGGTGCAGGTGCGCCTCATCAACAAGCAAATCATGGCTCTAAGGATGAATATTAGGACCCTAATAGTTGTCTTAGTGTGTCTCGTGTTTATGCAAGTTTGTTTCATATATTCAATAAACCCCACCATGTGAACCCATCTCACCAATTAGGCAATTTGATAAGCTAATTGGGACAATGTGGTCAATAGGGGTAGTAGAAGGTTTAGTTTTGTGTTTGATAGGTTTTTGAAATGTTTTAAGGGTGTTTGGTTGATCCAAGTGTGTGGATCCCCACCTTAGAAAGTTTGACAACATTTTGTGCAAAATTGCAACTTTTGAAAGTGCAACTTTTCAAAATGCGGTTGGGGGAATCCTTTCATTTGGTTGGAAACTGTTGGAGAGTTGTATAAACCTTGTGGAAATGATTCCTAAGGTTGTAGATGTTGTGGTTGGAACTTGTGAAGCAATAAAACACTGAAATACTGAAGTTTTCCCAGAAATTTTGAGTTTGCAGTGATTGTACGTGTTTGTACGGAGTGAATTGAGTAACACCATTCATGGAGTAGATGGAGGAATGAATTATCTTTGATTTGGTGGTGGTTTTAGGTTTTGATTGTTTCTGTGTAGTGAGAATCCTCCATTTTTCTGACTGTCCCAGAAATTAAGGGTTTCGTTAGGGTTTTACTTGAAAATGGCCATATCTTGCATCTCCTTCCTCTAGAAATTAATTCCTTTGGTGGAGTGAAATATTGGTTAGTTTACATTAAGGTTTTCATGGGTTTTTTCAGGGAAGGCTTGGTTGTGAGGCGTTTGAAGTGAATCTAGGTAGGCATCTCCATGTGACTACCTTGAGCAATATTAGGACAGTCATTCTAAAACCTTATAGCGGTGGACTCCAGGCGTGAAACCTTGGAATTAGAGGTTATTCACCATTCCCCACATTCTCATAAAGTTGTTTTTGCATTTGGGATACCGGTAATGGGGATTGCTTTGCAAATTAGGCCTAGTCGCCCTAATTAGGTCTCTAGGCTTCTAAGGGGTTCAGACCCTTAGATTGAAAATCTTGCCAACCCATTTTGGGCATGAGTGTAACTCCCAAAAGGGTATCTGGAATGGTGAGTAGTATGTTAGAGTGTTTGGAAGATTTTGGAGTTAAGATCAATTATCTCGCTAAATAGGGCTACTAGCCTAGGGGGTAGGTTTCCAAAGGAGGTATAAGGATTCGAAGACAAAACCCTAAACCAATGCTTGGAACAATCCTTAATAGTCATGAATGGACCAATTCCAAAGCCCCTAAGAGAAGGAGTCACCGGTGATACATGTTAGAGAAGTTGAAGTCATTTACTCATCTTGAATAGGGGTTAGGCTTGAGTAGTGGAGAGTAGTTCAAAACCTTAAGATGTGGAGTCCTTCCTTGTAGGGTCATTTTTGTCATTTGAAGGGTCAGACCCTAACCTTTTGGAATTGTCCTTAGGTGTAAGAAGGCCTCTACTGTTGGCAATATTACATTATAACATACAATGAAAGATTATTGACATTTCAGTAAGGATATTGAGAAGGTTGTTGATGATTATGGACATAACTGATTAAAGATGTTTTACTATCTTGATATTATTATTTTGTCATTGATGTCAAGAAATTGATTTTCTAATTCAGTATGATGTTGCCATATCTTGAGAAGTATGATATGAAGATTATAAAGAAGTCGGTAAAGACACAGGAAAGAATATGATGAATAAGGGGATAAGTTATTCGATGGGCAACTATACTGAGTCAGACAATGATGAGATCTTGATGTTTTAGATTGTTTTAACATCATACATATGTTGTCAAATGTAAAGGCAAAGAACCTAGTCGGTAAACCCTAAGGAACCTAGTCAGTAAACCCTAAGGTTATCGCAGTCGGTTAATGAAGACAAAATGTCTATCGAGTGAAGTTTAGTATTCACCGAGTTGAAACCGAGCTACAACAAAATGCATTAAATGTTTACATGTGATATTTAATGAATGATGCTGATGAGATGGAGCGGATCAATGATTGGTAAGCCGTGGAAAATTTTTGTTAACGAATCTAAGGAAATGGAAAGTCGGCAAGAAGATCTACAACTCAGATTGAACCGCATTACCCTAACACAAGTTCCAAGGTAGGGTAAAACATTTTCAGATTGAAAGATACAATGAACCTAGACAAGATTGAAGATCTGATGACTATGATTGATCATGGGAAATGTGATCAAGGAGATTAAGCGGTTAGAAGATTGTTTATAAATAGGAAACTATTGATAAACAATGCATGCAGGCAAGTGTATGCATAGGGATGCTACATAGTGATTACCGAGCACAGAAGCTTGAAGAACTGTTAGAATAACATAGTATTGATTCCCAACAGATAGACAAGATTAGTTCTATGTCTAGATTGTATTGAGCAAATAGGAATTTGCTTTAGCATTTTAGATGTGAAGTTGCAGACAGATTGTATTACTGTTATTTTGTGAAAGTGACAGGAAATCTCTTAACTGAGTGGACTTAACAGTCTTATATGTAAATCCTCTAACAAGGTGACATTCTGATTGAGTGTTTGAAATCCTTTGACAAGGTCACTTCTAACAAAGTGAAGATCCTAACAGATCTGAGGGAAATCCCTTAACCGGGTCACATCTAGCAACGTTTTTGTAATCTTTAACAGGATTTGCTTTTAACCGAGCATACTCTAGAAGAGTATATTTCTTAGTGGGTCCAAAATCCCACAGTGGTTTTTCCCTATTTGGGTTTCCACGTTAAATCTGGCATTATGAGGTTTATATTGTTCATATGCTTTTGAGTTTGCATGTTTGACAGTTTTTGGTTATATGACTTATATATGTGTTACCGAGGTTGAATCTGATGTTTTTATGGATGATTAAGTTTGTATGATTCACCCCCCCCTCTCATCTTGTTGGCTATTGGATCTATACTTATATTAAGTATCAGAACTATCAATTGGTATCAGAGCTTTGCACTCCAAAAGGAAAGTTTAAAGGCACTTGAGTTAAAGATCCAAAGATGTATAAGAGGGATGCACCTAAGCTGAATAAGTCAAGTTTCTCTCCATGGCAGAAAAGGATGAAGCTACATCTATCAGGAGTTGGAGAATATGCTATATACTATCTGGAGAATGATTTTGTTGCACCGAGCACCTATCCATTGACTATGGAAGAGATAAAGGCGAAGCAAGCACATATTCAAGCAATGATTGAAATAACATTTGCATTGACCGATTCTGAGTTTAATGATCTAGAAGGCTACAATGATGCAAAGGCAATGTGGACTAAGCTCATATCTGTATATGGAGGAGATGAACATGTTCAAAGAGCAAAAGTTGATAGTTTAAGAGGACAACTTGAATCTATGAGGATGAATGAAGGTGAGAACATAACCCAGTACAATACAAGACTAAAGGAGATTGTAAATCAAATCAAAGGAGCAGGAGGAACTATTGAAGAGAAGGATGTGACAAGTAAGGTGTTAAGAACCCTTCTACCTGCCTATGCAATCCGAGTCTCTACAATCAATGAATTGAGGTCTGTACCTAATATGCCAGTTTCCTTGGATGCTACTATTGGTAAGCTACATGCATTTGAGTTAAGTAATTTTGATAACAGTGGGTCATCGGTAAATAAAGTTGAATTTGCATTTAGTTCTTTTCATCTGAATGAATCTAATGATTACAATGAATGAAAGTATAAGTACTCTGAAGGAGATCACAGTGTAGCAAGTGAAAGATTTCGGAAGAACATGGAGGAGGTACACAAACTGTATGAAGAAATCAGAAAGCAAGAAGAGTTTGAAGCACTATTGGCCAAAAGTTTATCAAGAGGCAAAGGTAAGTATAAAGGAAAACTACCTTTTAAATGTTTCAATTGTGATAAGATTGGACATATGGCTTCTAACTGTCCTAACAAAGATTTCACTGAAAAGAGAGATTACCAAGATGACAGACAAAAAGATAATCATTACAAAGGACACCGAGACTTCAGAAGAAGAGATAGAAAGACATGCTTAATTGTCGATGAGGAATCTGAAGATGATAAATCAAATGAGACTAATACAAAGGAAGTTGTTTATGTGGCTATCAAGGATGGATCAGATGAAGAAAGGTATGAAGAAAAATCCCTAATATCTCACATAAACACTAATGATTCTTAGATTATAGATAGTGGATGCTCACATCATATGACAGGAGATAAACACAAGTTTGTTATGTTAGAAGATTATGATGGAGGCTATGTTAGATTTGGTAATGATGCACCATGTCTGGTGAGAGGTAAAGGATCCATAACACTTCTTGATAAAGCAAGATGCAATGATGTTTATTGGGTTGAAGGTTTGAAATATAATTTGTTGAGTGTAGTACAACTAAACAACACAGGTTACCAAATAGAATTTCAGAAAGGAATTGTCAAAGTTCATGACAAGAATGGAAAGTTAGCTGCTATCGGGACACAAACAAAAGGTAATACATTTCACCTTGACTCAACTCACAATAAATGTTTGCATGCAAAGATTGACAATACCTGTTTATGGCATAAAAGGTTTTGTCATGTTAATTTTGATAATCTGATCAAGATAAGTAAGAAGCACAGAGTAAGAGGTCTACCGAGTCTTTAAAAACCTGAGAATGCTATGTGTCGAGGATGCCAGATGGGTAAGATGACAAGATCTAGCTTTACAAGTAAGTCCTACACTTCTAAGGGAATTTTAGATCTTGTGCACATGATCTTTGTGGTCCTATGAAAGTTCAAAGTTATTATGGTGATAAGTATTTCATATTATTTGTGGATGATTATTCAGGGATGATGTCAGTAATGTTTTTAAAAGAAAAATCAAAAGCTTTTCAAATGTTTAAGTGGTACAAGGCTAGAGTTGAAAATGAAATAGGATGGCAACTGAAATGTCTTAGATCAGATAGAGGAGGAGAGTTCACATCTGATGAGTTCAACCTATTTTGCAATGATCATGGTATTAAAAGACAAGTCTCTGCACTGAGAACTCCACAGCAAAATGGAATAGTTGAAAGAAGAAATAGATCTATTGTGGATTGTGCTAGAACACTGATGATTGAGAAGAAGGTTCCACAAACATTTTGGAGAGAAGCAATAAGCACAGTTGTTTACACCTTGAGCCGAGTTCAATTGAAGAAAGGTATTGTGAAGACACCTTATGAAATCTGGTATGACAAGAAACCTAATGTAAGTTATTTTAAGATCTTTGGAAGTAAATGCTATGTTCATAAAGATGATAGAAATGGCAAGTTTGATCAAAAAAGTGAAGAAGGAACATTTCTAGGATATTCTTCTAGAGGCAAAGCATTTAAATGTCTGATCAAATCATCTAACAAAATAGTAGAAAGTGCAAATGTGAAAATTGATGAATTTGCAGAAAGAACTGATGAAGGGAATTCCAAAGAACCGGAAGACTATGATGAATTTGTCTATGTGCAACCGAGAAGTCCTACCAAAATAACTATTGGAGAAAATGAAGGAAATATCCAGTTACTGAGTGATGAAGAAGATCATATAGAGCCTACTGAGCCTATATTAGCCAAGTATGTCAGAAGACACCATGCACCATGTTAGATTATAGGAGATAAGGATGATCTAGTGATGACAAAGAACAAACTGAGACAGAACACATGTTTGATATCTGAATTTGAACCAAGAATAGTGAAAGAGGCATTTAACAGTGAAGATTGGATAAATGCTATGATAGAAGAGATTGATCAAATCAAGAAGAATGACACATGGACATTGCTCCCAAGACCAAAGGACAAAAATGTAATCAGTACAAAGTGGATCTTCAGAAACAAGCTAAATGAAAAAGGTGAGGTCATTCGGAACAAAGCAAGATTAGTTTGCAAAGGTTATGCCCAAGAAGAAGGAATTGATTATGGTGAGACTTTTGCACCTGTTGCTAGACTTGAAGGAGTAAGAACATTGTTGGCATATGCTGCTTTCAAAAAATTCAAGGTATATCAAATGGATGTCAAATCTGCATTTCTAAATGGAATATTAGAAGAAGAAGTTTTCATTGAACAACCTAAAGGATTTGTTGAAGACAATGATAAAGATCAGGTATGTAAATTGAACAAATCTTTATATGGTCTGAAACAAGCACCTAGAGCATGGTATGAGAGATTGCACTCTTATTTGATTAAGTTTGGTTTTATAAGAACAAGTGAGAACAACAACATGTACATGAAGAATGATGAAAATGGAATACTAATCTCAACCATATTTGTTGATGATATTATATTTTGTGGAAATGACTCTTTATGCAAGAACTTTGGAAATGAAATGAGCAAAGAATTTGAGATGTCATTAATCGGTGAGATAAAGTATTTTATAGGTTTGCAGATACTGCAAATGAAAAATGAGATTTTCATTACTCAATCCAAGTACATAAAGGAAATCTTGAAGAAATTTGGAATGGAGGATTCAAAACCAGTAAGTACTCCTATGACTACCAACTGTAAACTATCAAAGAATGATGAATCTGCATCTATTGATGAGACACTTTACCAATCTATGATTGGAAAGTTGCAATATGTTGTTCACAATAGGCCAGATATAGCACATGCAGTAGGTATTTTTGCAAGATTCTCTGCAGATCCTAAGGAAATACACATGACGACAATCAAAAGAATTTTCAGATACCTAAAAGGCACTGAAGATTATGACTTAGTATATCAGAAAGGAAATGATTTTGATTTAAAAGTTTATATTGATGCTGATTGGGTAGGCAACATTGATGACAGAAAAAGCACAAGTGGAGGAGCTTTCTTCTTAGGAAAAAGACTAGTGAGTTGGCTTAGCAAGAAACAGGGGTGTGTTTCTCAGTCAAGCCGAAGCTGAATATGTTGCTGCAGCACTAAATTGTACCAACATTGCATGGATCAAACAACTGTTGGGAGGTATAAATGAGAAAGTTACCGAGCCAGTAACTATATTCTGTGACAATACTAGTGCCATTAATATTTCAAAGAATCATGTTATGCACTCTAAGACAAAGCACATATCTATCAAATATTATTATCTTAGAGAAGAAGCTCAAGAGAAGAAAGTGGTGTTGGAATATGTTAACACAAAGGAGCAAATAGCTGATATCTTCACCAAGCCACTACCAAAGGACACTTTTGAATATCTCAAAAGTAAGTTAGGTGTCCTACCCCTATCTTTTACTCACTGACCGAGTTCGGTGAAAGCATCACTTCGATGACTCTATTGAATATCTTTTGGGGAGTTGATGCTGGATTGATACACTTTAGAATGTTTTTCTGAAAGTGTACTAGAATTAATACTAGAATAATACAGAGAATGATACAGGGAACAGGAATTGAAGACAAATGCTCTGACCGAGACTCAGTTGATACACAACAGCAGGAAATAACCTCTTACAAAAAGAAATTATGTTTTAGTTTTTTTTGGCATTGTTGTCAAAGGGGGAGAAGACCTACCTAAGGGAGAGAAGACCTAAGGGGGAGAAGACTAATATATGGGAGAAGACTGAGAGAAGACAACAGATTGAAATAAAGACTGAAACAGAAGAGAAGTCTAATGAATGGGGGAGAGCATTTCAGCATTTCAGAATCACAACAATCCGAATCTTTTAAAGGTCAAATCAATTGGTTTTGCCATCAATGCCAAAGGGGGAGATTGTTGGCAATATTACATTATAACAGACAATGAAAGATTGTTGACATTTCAATAAAGATATTGAGAAGGTTGTTGATGATTATGGACATAACTGATTAAAGATGTTTTACTATCTTGATATTATTATTTTGTCATTGATGTCAAGAAATTGATTTTCTAATTCAGTATGATGTTGCCATATCTTGAGAAGTATGATATGAAGATTATAAAGAAGTTGGTAAAGACACAAGAAAGAATATGATGAATAAGGGGGTAAGTTATTCAATGGGTTACTTTACCGAGTCAGACAATGATGAGATCTTGATGTTTTAGATTGTTTTAACATCATAGATATGTTGTAAAATGTAAAGGCAAAGAACCTAGTCGGTAAACCCTAAGGAACCTAGTCGGTAAACCCTAAGGTTATCATAGTCGGTTAATGAAGACAAAATGTCTACCGAGTGAAGTTTAGTATTCACCGAGTTGTAACCGAGCTACAACAGAATGCATTAAATGTTTACATGTGATATTTAATGAATGATGCTGATGAGCTGGAGCGGATCAATGATTGGTAAGCCGTGGAAAAAGTTTGTTAACAAATCTAAGGCAATGGAAAGTCGACAAGAAGATCTACAGCTCAGATTGAACCGCATTACCCTAACACAAGTTCCAAGATGAGGTAAAACATTTTTAGATCAAAAGATACAATGAACCTGGACAAGATTGAAGATCTAATAGCTATGATTGATCATGGGAAATGTGATCAAGGAGATTAAGTGGTTAGAAGATTGTTTATAAATAGGAAACTATTGATAAACAATGCATGCGGGCAAGTGTATGCACAGGGATGCTACATAGTGATTACTGAGCACAGAAGCTTGAAGACCTGTTAGAATAACAGAGTATTGATGCCCAACAGATAGACAAGATTAGTTCTATGTCTAGATTGTATTGAGCAAATAGGAATCTGCTTTAGCATTTTAGATGTGAAGTTGCAGACAGATTGTATTACTGTTATTTTGTGAAAGTGACAAGAAATCTCTTAACCGAGTGGACTTAAAAGTCTTATATGTAAATCCTCTAACAAGGTGACATTCTGATTGAGTGTTTGAAATCCTTTGACAAGGTCACTTCTAACAAAGTGAAGATCCTAACAGATTTGAGGGAAATCCCTTAACCGGGTCACATCTAGCAATGTTTTTGTAATCTTTAACAGGATTTGTTTTTAACCGAGCATACTCTAGAAGAGTATATTTCTTAGTGGGTCTAAAATCCCACAGTGGTTTTTCCCTATTTGGGTTTCCACGTTAAATCTGGCGTTATGAGGTTTATATTGTTCATATGCTTTTGAGTTTGCATGTTTGACAGTTTTTGGTTATATGACTGATATATATGTTACCGAGGTTGAATTTGATGTTTTTATGGATGATTAAGTTTGTATGATTCACCCCCCCCCCTCTCATCTTGTTGGTGATTGGATCTATACTTATATTAAGTATCAGAACTATCATCTGCATCAAGTGGTATCAGAGCTTAGGAGTGTACTTTGGACTGGAGAAGAAGACAAGATGTCAGAGGAAGAGGGATCCCAAGATATCCCATCAAGGATGACCAATGCTAAGTTGGTTGTCTTGGTAAAGAGGCAGATGGCAGAGAGCAGAGCATTCGGGGCTGAGAATTAGGCCTTGAGAAATGAAATGGACCAGTTGAAGGGAAAAGTGGAGAGGGGAAAGAGAGACTCTGGAGGAGATGAAGAAGGGGATGAAGAGGAGATCCCTAGGTAGAAAGAACTAGAGTTTCCTGCAGACTAAAGACCCTTGATGAGTGTCCTCAAGTCCATGGAAAGAAGAACAATGGATGTGAAATTGGATCTGCTAGTGTTTGTCGGTAAGATGGAACCGGATATAGTGATGGAGAAGATAGACTCCTTAGATAATTTCTTTGAGTGAAGACATACCAGAGCACCAAAGGGTGAAGATGGCCCAATCCAAAATGAAAGGGGTTGCACTGACTTGGTGGACTTTCATCCAAGATGAGAGGGTGAAAGAGGGAAAGAGAAAATTGACTACTTGGAAGAAGATGATGGCTTTGGTGAAGGAAGCCTATGTTCCAGTGGACTATAATATCCAATTCCATAAGAGAAGCTATAATTTGAAGCAAAAGTCTATGGACATGAGTTCCTATACAGAGGAGTTCATGAAGTTGTGTGTGAAGACTAAGGTAAAGGAGAGTGAAGATGAGAAGGTGGCAAGATATTTCAATGGATTGAGATTTGCCATCCAAGATGATTTGAACCTCCACACCCCAGAGACAGTCCAAAAGTGTTTTTAGTTGGCACTCAAGGTGGAGGAGAAGCTAAAGAGAAGGCGGGAACAAAATAGTAGAGGCAGAGGGAGACAACAAAGAGGGGGAAGAAGTCCTTTCAAAGGCAAAGGAAGTGATTTTTGATACCAAGGTGAATCAAATCAAGAGGGCACCAGAGGAGAGAGCAGTTACAACCAAGGAGGAGGCTACAATCAAAGAGGGAACTTTAGGGGAAGAAGACCATTCTCTAGAGGAACATCCCAAGGTAGAGGAACTCCTAGATGCTACAATTGTAACCAAGAAGGGCACATGGCCAATAGGTGTCTGGAGAAGGCCATAAGCTCCACGGGAGAAAGGAGGAGCAACTTGGTGCAGAAATCTGATTGCCAAAGTGTGGCAAGTGCAAACACCTATCAAAGTGTTAATGCTCTTGATAGTTATGGCTACCATGAAAGAGGAGAGGCTCTGATGATGAGGAGAGCAGTAACCACCATGAAGGTACCTGACAAGGAGCCCCCACAAATAAAGTCTCTTTTCAAGACTACCTGCAAGGCAGAAGGAAAGGTATGCAAGGTCTTGATAGATTCCGGGTCTATTGAAAATTTTGTGTCACTTGAAATGGTGGAGAAGCTTAAGTTGAGAAGCTTGGCACATCCTTACCCCTATAAGGTCTCATGGCTCACCCAAGGTCAACAAGCAGTGGTAGAAGAGAAGGCTTGGGTAGAGTTTCAGATTGGATCTTATAAAGATAGATTGCTATTTCACATAGGCAAGATGGATACATGTCACCTCCTATTTGGGAGACCATGGCAGTTTGATTTGAAGGCTTACCATGATGGGGTTAGAAACACCTATTCAATCACCAAAGATGGTAAGGTGTTATAACTTTTACCTTTGATGGAGAGTGAGATAGAATAGAAGGGAAAGGATTACAAAGTGTTGCTGATAGAAGGGAAGCAATTCATGAAGGATATTGCAGAAAAGGATGCAGTTTTCTATGCCCTCATTCCCAAGTCCAAGGTGATAAAGAAGGAGCAGTTTGCAAAGAGGAAAGAAGAAGGACAGAGGCACATAGACCCTTTATTCAGACAATTATTTGACAAGTACAAAGGCACCATCTCAGATGGAATGCCAAGATCCCTGCCATCGGTGAGAGACATAAATCATTGGATATATCTGATCCTTGGATCTACTCTATCAAATAAAGCAGCATACAAGCTCACCCTAGATCAAAATGCAGAGATGGCAAGACAGATTGAGGAGTTGCTTGAATAAGGGCTAGTTGGAAAAAGTATAAGCCCATGTGCAGTACCAATAGTCCTTGCACCCAAGAAAGAAGGCACTTGGAGGCTATGCATAGACTCAAGGGCCATCAACACGATAAGTATAGGTTCCCAATCCCTAGGATAGAGGATTTACTTGATTGCTTGGGGAGTGCAAAATATTTCACCAAAATGGATCTAAAGAGTGGATACCATTAGATTAGAATAAGGTCAAGGGATGAATGGAAAACAACTTTTAAAACCAATGAGAGGTTGTATGAATGGAAAGTTATGCCATTTGGGTTGTCCAACGCCCCTAGTACCTTTATGAGGTTGATGAATGAGGTCTTGGTGGAGTTCATAGGCAAGTTTGTGATAGCATACCTAGATGATATCTTGATCTTTAGTCACTCAAGGGAAGAGCACCTCAAACATATAGATATGGTTCTCAAAAGGTTACATGAAGAGTAGCTAATGATAAATTTGGATAAGTGTTTGTTCATGCAGGAGGAGATCATCTACTTGGGCTTTGTAGTCTCACAAGGTGAGTTGAAAATGGACCAGGAGAAGGTAAGTGCCATATTGTCTTGGCCTACACCTAAAACTATGAATGATGTCCGAAGTTTCCATGGTTTAGCAACTTTTTATAGGAAGTTCATAAGAGGATTTAGTCATGTTTGTGCACCCATGCTTGACACCATAAAGGGAACACAAAAGTGCAGGTTTAGTTGGACCAAAGAGGCAGATGATTCATTTGAAACATTGAAGAAGAAAGTTGCAGAACAACTAGTCCTTGCCCTACCAGACTTCAACAAGATATTTCAAGTCGAATGTGATGCAAGCCACATGGCTATTGGGGCAGTACTTAGTCAGGAAGGAAGGCCAATTGCCTTTTTTAGTGAAAAACTAAATGATGCCAAGAGGAGATACTCATCCTATGACTTGGAGATGTATGCTTTGGTTCAGTCATTGAAGAAGTGGAGGCACTATTTATTGCCTAAAGAGTTCATAGTTTTCACTGATAACCAGACTCTAAGCTTCATAAACAGTCAAGAGAAGTTGAACCACCAACACATGAAGTGGGTAGAGACCCTACAAGCCTTCACCTTCAACCTCAAGCACAAGAAGGGGGTCAAGAATAAATTTGCAGATTCTTTGAGTAGGAGGGTCTTAACTATCAATCAAATCAAGATGGAAAGTGTTGGCATTGACTCCTTGAAGAACATGTATGATGCTGATGAAGACTTTGGAGAGATCTATAAGGTATGTGAGTCTTTTGGTGATCGATATCATGTTGAATTTTTTGAATTTCTGATACAAGATGGATTGCTATTTAAAGGTGGATAGTTATGCATTCCTAAGTGTTCAATGAGACTGAATATCATCAAGAAGAAGCATTTTGGAGCAATGGTAGGTCATTTTGGTCTTGACAAGATCCTTGACCTTGTGAAAAGACATTACTACTGGCCTAAGTTGTAGGCAGATGTAAGGAATTTTGTGGAGACGTGTAATCTGTCAAAAAGCTAAGGGGAAATCCACCAATGTAGGCTTGTACCAACCCTTACCCATTCCTTCTAGGACATGGGAGAGCATAAGCATGGATTTTGTGTTGGGTCTTCCTAGGACAAGGAGAGGATTTGACAGTGTTTTTGTAGTGGTAGACAAATTTAGCAAAATGGTTCATTTCCTGCCATGTAAAACCTCTTGTGATGCCTCATATGTTGCAGACTTGTTTTTCAAAGAAATAGTCCGGATACATGGGTTGCCACTAAACAAAGTTTCAGATAGGGATGTGAAGTTCATAGGTCACTTTTGGAGAACCCTTTGGAAGAAGTTGGGAACTAACCTAGCTTTCTCATCAGTCTACCATCCTCAAACGGATGAGAAAACCGAAGTTGTCAATAGGTCCTTGGGGAACCTATTAAGATGTTTGACTAGACAACATGGAGAGAAATGGGATAACATACTGTCATAGGCAAAGTTCTCATACAATGACACCATAAACAGAAGCACTGGGAAGTCTCCTTTCCAAATTGTGTATGGCATCCACCCAAGGGGTGTATTAGAGTTGAGGGATTTTCCCAAGGAAGAGCCCATTAGTGCAGATGGTGAAGCTTTTGCATTAGCCATTAAGGAGGTACGTGACCAAGTGAAGTCTCATCTCCAACAATATACAGTGAAGTACAAGGCTTATGCTGATAAGAAAAATAGGGATGTGCAGTTTAGTTTTGGGGACTTGGTATGGGTAAATTTGAAGGAGAGACTCCCAAAAGGTAAGCACACCAAGCTCATGCAGAGGAAGATTGGATCATGTCATATTTTGAAGAAATGTGGACAGAATGCCTATGAAATCCAACTTCCTCTTGATCTTGGATTGTCTCCCATTTTTAATGTGTGTGATCTTACACTTTTCAAAGGTAATGGTAATGAAGAAGAAGAACCAATACTAGTTGCAATAGATGATGATATTCCAAGGCATGAATCACCTAAGTTGAGCAAAGTGTTAGAAACTAGAGTCACAAAGAAGACAAGGACCAAGGAGTACATTGAGTACTTGGTGGCTTGGCAAGACAAACCAGACTCAAAGGTAGTTTGGATGACAGATAAACAAATTTCCAACCATGGTGCAGACTTACAAACTCTGATCTCAAGTGGGCTTGAGATCTCTTCTTCTAGGGAGTATGGTGCAGGTGCACCTCATCAACAAGAAAATCATGGCTCTGGGGATGAATATTATGACCCTAATAGTTGTCTTAGTGTGTCTTGTGTTTATGCAAGTTTGTTTCATATATTCAATAAACCTCACCATGTGAGCCCATGACACCAATTAGACAATTTGATAAGCCAATTGGGACAATGTGGTTGATAGTGGTAGAAGAAGGTTTAGTTTTGTGTGTGATAGGTTTTTGACATGTTTTAGGGGTGTTTGGTTGATCCAAGTGTGTGGATCCCCACCTTAGGAAGTTTGACAACATTTTGTGCAAAATTGCAACTTTTGAGTACAAAAGTGCAACTTTTCAAAATGTAGTTGGGGAAAGCCTTTCAATGGCTCCAACCTCCTCAAAATTTGGTTGGAAACCATTGGAGAGTTGTATAAACCTTGAGGACATTATTCCCAAGGTTGCGGATGTTGTGGTTTGAAGTTGTGAAGCAATAAAACACTGAAATACTGAAGTTTTCCCAGAAATTCTGAGTTTGCAGTGATTGTACATGTTTGTACGGAGTGAATTGAGTCACACCATTCATGGAGTAGATGGAGGAATGAATTATATTTGATTTGGTGATGGTCTGAGGTTTGATTCTTTCCGTGTAGTGAGAATCCTCCATTTTTCTGACTGTAACTCGAAAATTAAGGGTTTGGCTAGGGTTTTACTTGAAAATGGTCATATCTTGCATCTCCTTCCTCTAGAAGTTAATTCCTTTGGTGGAGTACAATATTGGTCAGTTTAAATTAATTTTTTCATGGTTTTTTGTAGGTAAGGCTTGGTTGTGAGGCACTTGAAGTGAACTAGGTAGGCATCTCCATGTGACTACCTTGAGCAATATTAGGACAATCATCCTAAAACCTTATAGCAGTGGAATCCAGGCATAAAACCCTGGAATTAGAGGTTATCCATCATTATTCACATTCTCATAAAGTTTGTTTTGTATTTGGGATACCGGTAATGGGGTTTCTTTGCAAATTAGGCTTAATCGCCCTAATTAGGTCTCTAGGCTTCTAAGGGTTTCAAACCCTTAGCTTGAAAATATTGCCAACCCATTTCGGGGATGAGCATAAATCCCAAAAGGGTATTTGGAATGGTAAGTATTTTTTCAGAGTGTGTGGAATATTTTGGAGTTAAGATCAATTCTCCCGCTAAATAGGGCTACTAGCCTAGGGGGTAGGTTTTCAAAGGAGGTATAAGGATTCGAAGAAAAAGCCCTAAACCAATGCTTGGAATAGTCCTTAATAGTCATGAATGGACCAATTCCAAATCCCCTAAGAGCAAGAGTCATCGGTGAGGCATGTTAGAGAAGTTGAAGCCATTTACTCATCTTGAGTAGGGGTTAGGCTTTAGTAGTGGAGAGTAGTTCAAAACCTTAAGATGTGGAGTCCTTCCTTGTAGGGTCATTTTTGTCATTTGAAGGGTCAGACCCTAACCTTTTGGACTTTTCCTTAGGTGTAAGAAGGCCTCCGCATCAGAGGCTTTATTTAATATATAAAGTGTCTATTCCTCAAGGCTATAAGGTTTTAGCAAGGCCTCTTAAGATCCCTAAGAGCAAAAAATTGCCAATCTATGATGGAGTAGTTCTTAGTCTTTATAAGAACCATGAATTTTTTGTTTAGACCTATATGTGGATGTGGGATCTCTCCACAATAATATTTCATTTTTCTCTATCTCAACATTATTTAACTATGGCATGAACAGATGCATTCTTGCAAAATGCATCATTTGAGAGCAATGTAAAGGTGGCAATAGACATATATTTTGTTCTACGAGTTTCAAGACCAAACTAAATTTTCCAACATGTTGAGGTGGGTAGTTGAATGCTATGGGAATACATGTTTCATTCCCTATGTGGTTTGATCCCTTTGGGCTACAAGGTTTGAGAAGGATCTCTTAAAAGCCTTAAGAACACAAAATTGTCAATCTATGATGGAGTAGTTCTTATAATTCATGGGGTCCAAGAATGTTTTATTTAGATCAAAAGTGGATGAGGGGTGCCTCCATAATAACCTCTCTCAATTTTTATCAATTAATAATGTTTTATCATGGAAAGATTAAATGCATTCTGTATGCGGGAAAAGTGGGTCGATAGAACTTAATATGTGAAAAATGTTCCAAAATACTTGTCCACACACACACAGAGGACTTCTTGGTGCAAGCTATGGAGTAATGAAGTATTACTCAGCTTCCCAAGGTTGGTCCCATGGTTCTCTATCTTACAATGTCCCTCAAACCAATGGTTTTGCTCTCAAATCACTGAGCAAAATGGTTTAGGGATGGCAAATGCAAGAACAAGGGATGCTTTGATAGATTTTAGTATGAGATGCATTCTAAGCTATGCATGATTTTAAAATGCAATAAACTAGATGATAAGATGACAAGGTTAGTATGAGTACTATCCTAACATGATATATTTAGTCTATGATTGAGCTAAATGATAAAGAAAGTATTCTAAACATGCATATTTAGACTAGTTTCTATTCTAAGGAGAGGCTAAATGATGAGCATAAAAATGATTATACGTCTACACATTCTTCCAAGATGTCTCATTTGAGAGTACTGTAAAGATTCCAAGGGTCATTTTTTTTTGTGTGTGTATCATGGGTTTGAATTGACTATACCAACACATTAGGGTAGGTGGGTGAATGATAGGGGGAGACCCCTTTTCATTTTCTAGATGTGATAATCCCTCTAGGCTACAAGGTTTCAGTAAGGTCTCTTAAGAACCCTAAGATGGAAAAATCATTAACGTATGATGGAGTAGTTATCAATGTTCATGGGGTCTATGGATATCTATCTATACCTATAAATATATATGTAGGGTCCCTACACAATGACATTTCTTGGTAATGTTCAACTTGACAACATTTGACTATGGAAATAATAAATGCATTCTTGCAAAATACATCATTTGAGAGCAATGTAAAGGTTTGAAGAGCCTTATTTTTTATTCTACATGTTTGAGGCCAAATGTACAATGATAACATGTCAAGGTGGGTGGTTAATGTTGTGAGATTTAGCTACGATTAAAAGGTAAAATAGAAACAAAAAATGAGAGTAAGATCTAGGTAGAATAGAAAATTGAATTAGATGAGATAAGAAATACATAGGGATGAGGTACATATATAGGAGAGATGTCTTACCTACCACCCTATCTACCTTGCCACATAAGCAAGATGACACCTAGATAGCCACCTAGGCACCTAAACATGATTATACACCAACACCCCCATTTAAGAATATATTGGGTGAGAAAGAAGAGTGGGCCTCAACATCAAAGCCTAATAAGGTACCCAAGTATGATGCACCTCATAAAGAAGAGGAAGAACCCCTATGGGAAAAAAATATCGCTAAATAAGGGTAAAAGATGAGAAGTACAAAATCCCATGTGAGAAAAAAATCCTTCTCAAATGAGAGGAGAGAGACCGTGAAATGCTCCCTCAATGTAGAATCTCCTACATGATGGTATATGGTCAACACTAAATGTTGAAGATGATCCAAGCTCGACAAAAAGCATTCCTCTCCCTAGTAAGAAATAGAGCCACAAAAGTATGTAAGTTATCTCCCCCACTCTTAAAAAGAATATGAGAAA
The DNA here is from genome assembly GCF_030272615.1 of Cryptomeria japonica. Lineage (NCBI taxonomy): Eukaryota > Viridiplantae > Streptophyta > Pinopsida > Cupressales > Cupressaceae > Cryptomeria > Cryptomeria japonica. Next base: position 561,620,900 of record NC_081415.1, read on the forward strand.
AGAAAAATCAAGATGAAGGAAGTTTCTTAACTTTTCTTAAGTGTCTCCATGTCGATGCCAAAAGGTACCATAGTCAAATCAAGTGTTAAAGGCCAAAATGATAGACTAATGCAAATAATAGCCCAAAGACAATGATGACCCCTCAAAATTTTTCTCAAAGGTATCTAAGACAATGTCAAACTGTGATGATGAATCAAGTACCATAGAATATTTAGATACAATGACCATGGGTGTATGGTGATAGCTAGATAAATGAGAATATGGTACTACCACGATATAAGAAAATGTAGGACAATAAATATTAGGAGGGTATGAATGTGCCCTTGAATCATCATCTGAAGAAGAATCGACTCCATAGAAACTATCATGAAAGAGGATGTGATTGTTATCAATGGTGTGGACTTCAAATCTGCAATGTTGAACTCTACAAATAATGACGCAATGTCTAGTAAAATTTGTCCCAACTATCATGAGAAGATGATGCATAGTTTACTACTTTGAACCACTGAAAGTTGTCAAAGAAGCATTGGAGGAGATGAAGTGTCCTCAACTATGGATGCACAGTTTGTGGAGGATTAATGAGTGTCAACTGATCATTTCCTAAGGATGAAATTTTGTTACACAGTTCTATGCATTAATTTTTATTCATAATAGATAAATATAATTAATCATAAATTTTAAAATAAAATATGATAAATTGTAGAACCTTATTGAAAATTACATGTAAATTAATGTTGAAGGTGATATTGAGTAACTCATCTATCAACATGATATCTTCGAATATACATGTATCATCCTCATGACCCTATGTACCATACTCCTAAAATTTTGGAGCATCATCTATAATGTGTCCTTAACACCTTAGAACCATATTCATAGACAAACAATCCATGCAAAGGTGAGGTGAGTGTCAAAGCTTAAAATCTTCACAATCAATGCCCTATATTCCATGTTATATTAATGTTTGTGCGAGGGAATTGATTAACTATAAAATATCTTCCTCAATGGTATCCTTCATAGTGGAAGGGATCATCACATGTTGAATGTTTCACCCATTTAGGGGTCTTGATACATTTTCCTAGTCATGACATGCCCTCTCCCAGCCCTATGTAGAGATTCGACCTCTATCCTCGAAATATCAAATGTCAACAAAATTAGAATTCTCATTGATGATAAACACACAATAGAGTTTCCTCAAGAAATGATATGGGACCTTATTATTGTTGCATGTGGAATGGTGAAAGCTTTTTTCAAAAATCCTTATTCCTTGGTGTTTGCACCATAGAATGAGGAATCTCTTGCAATTTCATGCAAGGGTGCATTGATTCTTGAATCAACAAGGAATGCAGACAAATTGGATTCAATTTTTTTTTCATTTTAATTTTTTAATAGGATAATTTTATAAAATATATAATTTTTGTGCATTCTCTTTATGATTGGACCATATATTTATTCGACCACTAATATGATATATGTGAGAAATAATAGATCCCAACAATGTCATGATGGCTCTTTGATATCAAGTAGTTATATTTTAATTTTTTAATAAATCAAGTAATGTTTGGAGTTCATTTTTGTTCATTTTATTTGATGTAATAGATTTACTTGTGAACCATGAGGAAGTCTAGGAATAGATAGAGTTTAAAGAGGTTTAGGTTCTACTTTCTTTTTAGAAATAATTCCCTCCATGTGCATTGGTGAATTAGTGTTGGGGGTGTCAAATGATTTTCACTTAAAATTATAAAAAAATGAATCAAAACAAATGCAAACAATTTAGTATTTATTTAAACCACTAAAAATAAAAAATTTACTTCCTCAAACTCACTCACATTATGGTGACATCGTGCTAGTTTCAACTCACTCAAATAGTTTGCAAACATACTCATTCTTTTCATCACTCATTTTACAATTTGGGAAGAAATGGGGTTGGGCTCAAATAATCTTGGCCGAGATTTTTTTTAGAACAATTGAACAAACTAAGAGCATATTTTATATTGATCGTGATCAACCTAGGCTTGGTCATTATTGAGCCATAATGCGAGTGCACACTATAACGTGCTCACATTTTCCCTTTGATGGACCAAAAAGTGGTTTTTGGTCCCCCATATTTATGCAGACCTTTAAAATTAATACACCATCTTGGTTATGTTTTCACAACTCAAATTAGTTATTAAATTTATATATGATTATCCTTTTGAAAGGTGAATGAAAAATATTGAATAGCCTTATGCAATGTTGGAGTCGTAAGTTATATATATATATATAAAGAAAAGTCCAAGTCTCCAAGGAGATCTCTAAGTCTCCTAGCAAGACCAAGGTAAAATTTTGAAACTACGGGAAAAAATGTCATAGCCACAAAGAGTGCAAGGAGGAGAAGAAAAAGAAAGGTGAAAAGAATTTCTTTGATTTTGACTCTAAAAAATCCTCTCATAATGATTTAGATTATTTTTTCATATCCTTGGAAACACATGCATTAGGAGATGTGTTGTTGATAGACTCATTTACTTCTTTCCATATGAGCTCTCATAGAGGATGATTCTCAAAGTATGAAGAATATGATGGTGGGAAGGTGTATTTGTAAGATGATTCTCATAAGAAGACTGTTGTTTGTGGAAAAGTCAAGACTAGATTCCTTGATGATAAAGTAAAGGCGATTGATGGTGTATTACATATCCTACATTTGGCACACAACCTACTTCAAGTGACTAAATTGAATGATTTAAGTGTGCATTTTTCTTTCTTGAATGGAGGATGCAAGATGACTAGAGGATCTATGGTGATACCTAAGGGTGTTTTGATGAACACCTTATACAAAAGTTCTAGATCCATGCACAATTTAGTGTAATAGTTCTTAATTTTTGAAGAATAAATATTTGGATTCTTTATCCTCCTTGTCAGTTCAAGCAAATAAGAGTTCTGTTATAGCTGCATATTATGGTAATGCTTTTTGGGTACCTAAGGGTGCTCATTCCTTAGATATGAAGATTAAAGAAGAGAAAACAATGTTGTGGCACCAAATTTTTTTTTATATTGGTGATTTCAAGGTGTCTTAGAGCCCTAAAAAATAAAAGCCTTGTTGAAGACATTGATGAGTGTAACCTTGAGTTTGACTTTTACACAAAAAATTGTGTATGGAAAACAACCTCGTGTTTCTTTTTATTCTAATTCTTATAAGTCTTTTGGGTTGTTGGATTATATTCATGCAAATGTATTTGAAAATAAAGAGGGTTAAAAGTTTAATCAAAGCATGAAAAGAAATACATCAAAAGAGGGCAAACCGCCCAACAAAGAGAAGACTACAAAGACTTATTCCGATCCACCAGATGATCCAACATGTGAGACATTTTCGGAGAAAGTTGTCCCCTATCAACAATAGACTAGCCCTCCATAAAGATAGAAGCCCATTTGGCAAGACAATCAACCACCCCATTCCATTGTCTAGGAATATGATTGAAAGTGATTGACTCAAAAGAGTTACAAAACAAGAGAATTTGTTGAATAACCAACTGTAACTACCAAATAACCCCATCAAAGTGCTTCTGATTCAACAATCACCACTACCTAGGAGTCAGATTCAAGTACAATCCGTTTCCAGTGAAGAGAACAACAACTTTTCACTGCAACCAAAATAGCAAGAGCCTCCATATAGTTATTCTTGTAAAAACCTTTGTAGATAGAAAACAGAAACTGGACTTGCCCAGAACTATCATGCCCCACTCTACCAACACCAACATGCCCATGTTTACCCCTAGAAGAGCCATTACTATTAATTTTAAAAACACCAAGAGGAGAAGGGTTCCAATTACCAACCCTAGAAATCCTTTGTAAAGGATGATGACACCTATTCCTCATAAGCTGTCAAGCCCTCTACATTCCAGGAATAAGAGAAGCCCCTTGAAGAGAAAAATAAAAAATATTAAACCGGTTACATATATCAATCTCCCTAGGAGCCACCCCCTTAGCAAGTTCACACTTTGCCAAAATAGTCTCCTAAAGAGAGTGCAAAATCTTCCACTAGACATGTTGAACAACCAGCCTGACATCCCAGAAAATTCGACGATTCCTCTCCAACCAGATGTGCCAAATAATAAAAGTGGGTCCTAAGGACTAGGTAACTTGAAGAAAAGGAGTGCAAATAGGAGCTTGGCCCGAATGATCCCATAACTCAACAAGAAAAGAAACATGCCAATATGTATGGTTCCAATAATCCCACCAAGAATACCAAAGCCTCCTAGAGAATGAGCACTGGAAGAAAAGGTGGGAGATAGTATCCCCACTATTATGATAGAGAACACACATAGAAGGCCCATGAAAGCCCTGCTTACACAAGTTATCCCAAGCAAGACACCAGTTTTGAACCACCAGCCACATAAAAAATTACATTTTGGCCAAGAAACTATATTCCACACATGTTTCCACAAAGGCACATTTGTACCACCATAAATTTGATGAACCGACTTTATATAGCCTGCAACAACTGAATATGTTTTCGAAGAATCACTACCCCATGCTAAGATATCCGGGCCCTCTATGGAATTCTATTCCCGGGAAGCAAGAATATGAGCCAAATCTTGTCGAGAGTTCATCGAATCCCCATGTGGAAATTCATTAGGATCCTTCCATCTATAACCAACATCTGACCCAAAATTTTGGATAGTCTTATAATGTCCTACCAAAGTCCAACTAGCAACCACGAGAGTGTCATAAAGAGTGCGCAAGTGAGGATACATAGAAAGAATGGGGGGATGACCATCCCAAGAATCCAACCAGAAAAGAGCCTTATAACCCTTATTAAAAATCCAAAAAGATCCATTTTTTATAAGTTGATCCCCAGACTTAAGAGTAAGATAAATCATAGAGCCCATGCCCTCCAGCTAGTACCGAGGAATAATATAACTAATAATGGGATCTAAATACTTATGAGTAAGGATATGAGCCCACACCTGATGCTGATTGGTACACTACCTCTAGTATAAATTTGTTGCAAGAACTTGGCTATGCAAGATCACAGAATGAAGGCCAAGGCCACCCTCAGTTTTAAGTTGACAGACGAAATTCCACTTAACCAAACTCCACTTAGAAGAAAGCAAGTGACCACTCCAAAGAAATTGATGAGACAAGGCATCAAATTCCTTAAGGAAATACATTAGAGCAATCTAAAAAAACCCCTGTAAATAGGAAGTACTTGAATCACAGATTGAAGGAGAGTAACTTGAGAAACAATAGAAATCCACTGATGAGTCAAATGGTTAATCTTATGACATAGCTTATCCAATAGGTCTTGCCAAAATGGCCTAAGCTACTGACCAACAATAAGAGGAATACCTAGATAGATAAAAGGAAGGGAACCAATTTGGAACCTCAAAATATTGACAATTCTCCTCTAAATAGAATCAGGGGTATTGGAAAAATAGATGGAAGACTTATGATCATTCACTTGCTGACCTGCCACAACTAAATAGGCATCCAAAGACTTCTTGAAAAAATCAACCTCTTTGAGGTGAGCTATCCCAATAAGAGTAGTATCATCCACAAATTGAAGATGTAAAAGCTTAGTAATCCAATGCCCCAATCCCACCCCTAGATCAAACCCTAAGAAACATGAGACCTAATGAAGTGTCTCAAACCCTTAGCCATAATGATAAATAAATAAGGAGAAAGAGGATCACCTTTCCGCAAATCCCTAGAAGCTCCAAATAATTGTGAAGGCTAACCATTGACAAGAATTGAGAAAGAAGCAAAGCTAACACAAATTATAACCCAACTAACCCACTCCAAGTTGAAGCCAAAGGCCAGGAGAAACTTATGCAAAAAACTCCACTTAACCCTATCATAAGCTTTGGCCATATCAAATTTGATAAACATAGATCTCTCCCTAGACACAACCATGAAATGAATAGCTTCAGAAGCAAAAACAACCCCATCCAAAATTTATCTACTAGTCACAAAACCCCCTTGCTCATTAGAGATCAATGAAGGAAGCCATATTTTGAGTCTTTCTACAATCAGCTTAGTGATAATTTTATACACAATATTGCAAAGAGCAATGGGTCTAAAGAAATCCAACTAAGTAGCCCCCTCTTTTTTGGGGATAAAAACCAGGAAGGTAGAATTCAGGGCCCGAGGCAATTTTTGCTTCTATGAGATTCTTGAACAATTGCTAAAAAGTCCAACTTGATAATATCCAAAACCTCTTGAAAAAATTCAATGGGAAAACCATCTGGGCTAGGTGCTTTGCCTTTATCTATCCTAAAAACAATTTCTTCAAGTTCAAACAAGGTCATCGAATGAGTGAGGGACCCATTCATCATATTAGAAACTAAAAAAGGGATGCAAGCTAGAATTTGATTTTCCTCCTTAGAAGCAGGGGGCATATCATTAAAAAAGGTAGTATAAAACTAAGTTGCTTCACATGACATCACCTAGAAAGAGGTTAGTTGAATGCCTTCAAAATCAACCAAAGAAGAAATAAAACTCCTTTATTGATGAGCTTGAACAAACTTATGGAAAAAGGTTATATTATAGTCCCTTGGCTGAAGCCAATCAATCTGGGCTTTCTCCTTCTAGAAGATCTCCTCACGAATCTCCCACTCCTCCAAATCCTTCAAGGCCTGAAACTCAACATAACCCAATATTTTAGTGAAGCCAAAGTCCCAAATTTGGCGAGTAATAACATCTAGGCACTCTTGAGCTCTTATTTTCTGACGAGAAAGGTTACCAAAAGATAACATGTGCCACCACTGAGCCATGAGATCATGAAGAGAATCATCTCGAAGCCACATGAGTTGAAACTTAAAGGGAGGATTCTTAGGAACACTAAAAAACCTAGCTGAAAAATTGATGGTTCAATGATCAAAACCACACCAATCAAGATCTCCAAACTAGAAAGCACCCCATACCCTACCGAGTAGCATGAGACTAGAAATCTATCTAATCTCTCTAAAATAAAATCCCCACCACACCGTCGATTAGTCCAAGTGAAGACCCCATTAGACGACTTAACATAAACTATGGTGGTGAGTTTTATTCAACATAATTTGATAGGTTATGTAAGGATCATAGGATTGAGAGACATAAAACAATTCCATACACCCTATATAAAAATGGAGTTGCGGGGAGAATGAACAAGATGTTGATAGAGATGGATAGGAGTATGTTGAGTGGTTTTGGCCTTGAATAGAAGTTCTAGGTTGAAGCCATAGCCATTTATTGTTATTTTATTAACAAATCTCCTACATCAACACTCGTTGAAAATACACCTATGGAGGTATGGTCTGGTAAAAATTATTTTTTGAGACATCTTAGAGTATTTGGTTGTGGATCTTACACTCATGTTCCTATTAAGAAGAGATCTAAATTGAATATAAATGTAGTGATGCGTATCTTTGTTGACTATGGTATCAGTGTAAGGGGGTATAATCTTTGGGATCTGGTGACACATAAGGTTTTCTACAATAGAAGTGTGATTTTTTGAAAGGTGAAATCTTCCACAACCGAGGTACAACTAGAGAAAGAGGGGAAACCAAATAAGGAGGTAGTTCAAGTACCTTCTACTCCATTTAGAATTGTACATGCTTCTGTTGGATTTGATGATAGGGAGATCTCTAGCAGCTTTAAGTATTTTAAAGAACAAGAACCTCAACCTTAGAAACTGAGGAGGTATACTCATGTTAGGAAGAAACCAAAAAGATTTGGTTATTCATTATTGGATTCTAGTTGTATTTTTACTTTGATTTTTAACACTAATGAGCCTAGAATTGTTAGAGAGGGTATATGTATGAGTGATAAATATTCTTGGATGAAATCCATAGATAAAGAGAAGGCTACATTGAAGAAAAATGATACTTGGTATTTGGTGCCCTTTCTTGAAGGGCAAGAACTCGTTGGATGTAAATGGTTGTTTAGGAGAAAATCTTGTCCAAGTGACAATATTGAGAATAATAAGGCATGGTTTGTTGCTAAGGATTATTTCTCAAGTGGAGGGAATTGCAAATGGTGATATTTTCTCTCATGTTGTGAAGATAACATCTATTTAGTTCTTATTATCACTTGCAACATCATATGATTTAGAAGTGAAATAGATGGATGTGAAGACCACATTCCTTCATTGTGACCTAGACGAAGAGATTTATATGTAAAAACTAGAGCATTTCCTTGAAAAAGGTAAAGAACTTTTGGTAAGTCATTATATGGTTTAAACAAATCTCCTGAAATTTGGTAACTGTGTAAATAATCAAATTTAAATGCAAATGTAAACAAATAAAAGTGTAAATTTCCTATTCAAGTCAAGAAAAATCTCTAGATAGAGCTCACAATGAAGTTTTAAAATGATGTACAAATATCAAATAAACTCAAATGTTACCATAAACCTATTGAACACACCCCAAGACTGAGAGGTGAGCTGAATCAGTCTTGGACAATCACTTATACATTTAATCACATTTTCATATCCAATTAATACTTATTCTCATTAGTAGTAATAAAAGGTAAAACGATGAACTCAAAAAGGGAAAAACCACGGTGAGAGTTAACTTGCAATATATGAACAAGATTATAATATTTGTTTTAGGCGCACTAAGCTCATTTCTCCGAAAAGGACTTGCAGGCTGAGGTGCACTACCCCAAGGCAAGATACAAGAGACTTGTAGGTTGAGATTCAGTACCTTAGGGCAAGATGCAAAGAACTTGCTAGGGAGACTCACTATCTTAGAGAAAGGTAAATGACTATACAAATCAAGATGAATAAGCCTTCAACAATATTACTTCCAACAATTTGCTTTAAATGTAGTCTCTCACACAAGCAACATCATGCAATTCAACACCAATAATTTTACCACACACTTTTGCAACCTTAAATTTGCATCTCTCACCATCCACTTTGACTCACACACTCACATAAAATCCATATTGATTTGATCCTCCACATATATCATCCTTTTTATTACAAAACATTAGTTACATTGGCCAAAACAGGGGACAAGCATAAGTCTTATCGAGTCAGCCACCAAAACACAATTGCGATGAAAGCAGTCCAATCCAGGAGATAAAATGGACATAATACATCATATTAAAACTTTATAAGTGGTCCCAAACATCACACACACTGGAACACATCCTCCAAACTCAACAACAAGGTAATATGTAGATGAACCATGTAGCACACAACTAGTCAACCCAAAAACATATCTTCTAAATGAACTAACTTAATGTGGATCCCCAAAACCCAAGGTAAGACCCAAATACATCTTAACATGGTCTCCAATTCTAACACATATGTTGAATTTTAAAAGCTTTGTACCATGTTGAATTTTGCAATAAAAGCCTACAAGATCAAACACCAAACAGGAACACCTTCCACAAACGAGAGTTGCACAAAAGAATGCTCTATTACTCAAAAAGAAAGAATACAAAATTACAGGATGAATTACAATTGTACAATTCCGTACTTATAAAGAAAGTACAGAGATATTTTTAGGAGAACTAAAGTGCAAGCATGAGGAGCTAAATAAGGCTCAACTCTAGCTAAACTAAATACATAAATGCTAAACTAGGTGCACAACTAAAAATAAGCATTCATAAGTAAACTTAATCAAAAAAGCATAACTAGTTGTAAGCTAAATATGCTCTAACACCCCTCTTAAGTGAAACTTAGGGTAAGTAGAAAAATTCTAAATGCATGAAGCAAAAGTGGGTCTCAGCAATAAAATGCCTGATTAGGTACCCATGTACAAACTAATGAAGTATCTCTAAGAAGAGGAAATGATAAAAATCATGTGGGAAAAAAACCCCCTCCAAAAGTGAGAGATGCAATGCATGAAAAAAATGAATTGCAAAAAGAATAAAGGACTAAGAAGCCTCTAAGAAAATTTCCCCAAATAATAGGAACATGAAGAACATCCTCGAAGCACAAAGAAGCTATAGACAACTGTCGAATGATAACTACTATAGTGCTGAATGTAGAATGTCCTTTGAAACCAAGATGATGATCAAGATAAAGAAGACAACAATCTACATGAGTGCCCCCAATGACACTACTCGAACAATCAAATGGCAAACAAAGGAAAAAACATCTATTAGTCAAAGATATAGATGGGGGTTTTCATTTCTCAAAAGCATTGTAGGGCCACAAAGTTTCTTGTTTTTTTTTGTGGATCTAGTGGTGGGAAATTTTTTTATCAATTTTGGAGCAAAATGAGCATCACCATCATGTTCGCAATTTCAAAAACTCTAAGATTGACTGTTGTTTCGTTAAAATTTGAGAAATTAAAAATTGGGGTCAAATTGGCTAAGGGCAGATTTTTTAGGTGAGTTCTGAGAGTAGTTGAAAAGTATAGCTAGTTTGGGGCAAAACAGACATTGCCATCATGCTCATAAGGCCCAAAATCCCATATCATCTATTCAAATGCAAAAATTGGAGGTCAGCAAATTTTTTGAGTGTTTTTTTGAGGATTAACTCTTATATGGAAATATGTACGAAATCATACTGTACATGCAAGTTTGTACCAATAGTGGAATAAACTCTTCTATTGTGGGTTTGATAAAAAAATCTAATGCCCTTTTCCATTTTAAAAAACAAAAAATGTAAATCATGTGGAGGTGCATTTTTTGAAAAGGAGGTTTAAATTTTTTTCGAAAAAAAGTCAAATATTTCAAAAGGGTTTGTATATTTCTGGGGAGAAGTTTTTTATTTGTAGGAAAAGTAGTACAAGTTATCCTCTTGCTTACATCAGCAACCTTTTTTATTTTTTTATTTTTTTTGAGACTTTTAGTGGGTTCACTAACAAGAATCTTAGATAATATTTTATTTTAGCAAGGAGGTAAACTTTTTATGCAGGGAATATTCTCTCCACATTAGCATAGTTGACCAATTTGACCAAGTTGACTAGTTTGACCTTTCTAGCCATAAAAAGCAACATTTAGTTTTCTACTCATAACTTAGTCATACAAGCTCCATTTTTTGACTTCCGCATAACATCAAAAATTTGGTTCTAGTGCCAATCCATGCATCATAATAGTTTTATTAGATCGTTTTCCAGGTGTCTTCTACAAGCCTCCAAAGTCAAATTTATTTTTTTGAACTTTTGGGGCCATAACTTGGACAAATGGAATCCGTTTTTTGACTTCCACACATCGTCGGAAAGATCTCAGAGTCAGCTATTTAGATAAGCTATTATATTTTCTATATTTTTATCATAGTGAATTTTATTTAGTATTTTGTTTTCACTTCATGGTTGATTACTTGGTCATTTTGGCTCTTAGAATCTTTTTGTTTGCATTGGATGGCTTCTCTTGGGCTGTCCTACCTGTATTTGTAGCACTTTGACCTATTTGAGCATTTTGAACATATTTTTCATGCACCTATTTTCTTGTAGACACATTGAGATAAAGTGGCACTCTTTTGTATGGTTTTTGGAGATTTTGAACATTTTGTTGTGTCTTATTTCATACATACATTATATTATAAAGTGCCATGGTGGGCTGTGTAGTGCCTTTTGTTTCGCCATCACACCTTTGTCTAGTGAGTGTCCCTCCACAACAACATTAAATCCTAAATATTCTTGTCCTATGTGTGTGTGCATTAGTTGCATCCCCCTTTTCAATTGTAGGTACTTTCTTGAGCATATTTAAATTCCCCTTCATACACTTCATGGTGACACACAATTTTAGTGGACCTGTCATGCCTCTCCATTGTCAGCATTATGGGGGGTTTCTATCTATTCGTGCTAATGATTCTTTTGTTTCACTTTGGAGTTAGACACTCTTGCATTCCAGTTTTGTGGAGGCAACCTTCCATCTCCTGTTGATCAATGTTCTTTAGACTATTAGCACATATATTTTTGACTAGCAGTTTTCTCTTGCATGGTTGAGTAGTTTCATTTGGGTCACTCGTGTAGATTCATGGGCCATCTGTATCTTCGATTGATAGATTTTTTTGCCTTTGTTTGCCATTTGATTGTTTGAGTAGTGTCGTTGGGGGCACTCATGCAGATTATTGTCTTCTTGATCATGATCATCATCTTGGTTTGATAGGAGGTTATTCATTCAACACTATAACAGTTTTCATTCGATAATTGTATATGTCATGCCCACTATTTGTTGGATATTGTTGTTGCTAGGATATGTTGTTGTCATTGATGTCAACATATTCATGTTACAGAGAGTTTTTTGGTGTTCTGGTGATTACATTGAGCTGATATGGATAGTTTATCTATTTGGGATGTTGAGATAGTTTATTCCTTATTGGTTTCAGTGATCCAGGAGATTGCTTGATCATATTATTTGATCTAGTTTATAGTTCAGCCTTTATGTGCAGTGGTTGGTAGAGTTTGGTATTTGCTCCGGTGAGCTATGGTATGATCATAGCTTTGGCTGCGGTTTTGGGAGAATGTTTTGGATGTTCATGTGTATCTTCAGTTTAGATGGTTCGTGATTTGGTACTCTGCAAGCTATCTTTCTAGTCTAAATTACTGTTGTTGAGTGCTCCTATGAGTTAGCGTGTTGATTGATGAAGATTTACATAATTGGTGCTGGTGTAGCTATTGTGGATGGTTAGAATGTTATTTTTGGTGTTTCTTGATCGTGTCCTATTTGTTTTCATGGTCCGAATTGATTCTTGTGCGTATTCTTGGTGATTTTTCTAATCCGGTGATATTCTCCATGTTATGTAGTAATCTTGGTGGTGTAGCATGTTGTGGTTGATCTTGATGATATTTCTAGTGATGATGCATGTTTGGAGATTTGATTTAGGTCCATGTTATGTCATGTATATCATTATATTGGTCTGGTGGTTCACATATGTATTATGTGATGTAATTTTATAGTTGTGAGTTAAGGGTTTAGCCGACCTTGTAGTCAAGGTTGATGATTTGTATTTATAGGTGGTATAGTCATGTAATTTGGATATCCATTTTATGTCTGCATTATCAAAGAGTGGTATATGTGGTGCTTAAGAAAATTTATTTTTTTGGTATGGTGTATTGAGTATAGATTGTTGTAGGGCAAATAAATGTGCTTAACCGAAACTGTCATCAGGCATAAGGAGATGCTATATTTGCAATTCATGTAATCCAGATTGTATTCCAATCATTATTGTAAGGTAGTGAACCTTCCGTGAGGATTCGAGCCTTCTGGGTCATCTTATTTTGAGCAGTGAGCTCTAGGCAGTGTGCCTAAATGCATGTGCATTCCCCATTGTAATATTTACACATACTACTGCAGAGTATCATCTTATTATGGGTAGGTTCCCACCATGGTATTTTCCTTAATTGGGTTTTCCACATCAAAATCTTGGTGTTATGTGTTGTGGTTTCATTATTCTTATCTTTATTCTTACTGTTATTGTTAAGATCTGAGATTGTGCTTAAATTGTGTTAATCTGGTGAAAACTGATTCACCCCCCTCTTAGTTTTCCTTCGTAGTTGCTTCTTACAATTGGTATCAGAGAAAGATCCTCCGAAATAAGCTTGACAAATTAAGGAGATCCAAGATGGAAGCTTATGTGTTCAAGAAGGAGAGTCCTATATTTGATGGAAGCAATTATACTGTGTGGAAGGACCAAATGGAAGTTCACCTGAAATGTCTTGGAGAGGAGCATTGGAAGATTACAAAGAATGTTTATAATGTTCCTCAGAATGGACCTCCTACTGTTGTTGAGATCAAGGATGTTGAACATAACATAAGAGATAAGGAAGCATTGCTAAGTGCCTTGACTGATTCGGAGATGACTAATGTGATGGGGTTGCATACTGCACATGAGATTTGGAAGAAGCTAGAGACCTTGTATGAAGGAGATGTGGAAGTAAAAGTTGCTAAGTTGCAAAGCTTGGAAGGAAAGTATGAAGCATTGAAGATGGGAGAAGATGAAAATATATCAACCTTTATGGCTAAGGTGAATGATCTTGTCATGAATATTAGATGTGTCGGTGAAACCCTTAAAGAAGATGAGATTGTTGCTAAGGTCCTAAGATCCTTGCCTCCTACTTACAAACATAAGGTAGCTTCTATTGATGAGATCCAGAGTGTGACTACAGTGGCTAGAGACATGTTGGTTGGAAAAAATATAGCATTTGAGCTGAGTGAATTTGAAGAATCACATGGTAAATCCGAGACTACATTCAAAGCCTCTGTATCCAGGAAGCAGAAGTATGATTCGAGAGAAAGCTCTTATTGGGCATGGAGATTTGAAAGAGAGAAGAGAGAGATGGAAGAGCAAGAAAGAGAATTGGATGAGCTTGAAGCCCTTATTTCTCAGAGATTGCCTAAAGGAGCCAATAAGTATGATCGAAAGTTACCTTTGAAATGTTTCTCTTGTAATAAGATATGACATTTTTCTTCTAGGTTCCCTGAGAGGATGTCTAGATATGATAAACATGATAACTTTGAAAGGCATGATAGATCTGATAAGAATGATAGATATGAGAAGCATGATAAGTATGATAAGCCCTATAAGCCCTACCAGAAGTACAAAAATTAGAAGAGAATATATTATGCTAATGAAGGTGTAATAGATGATGAATCAGAGAATGGGAATTTAAAAGATGAATTTGTATTTATTGCTATCAAGGAAGATGATCTGGTATTAGTGAATCCTACAAGCTACAATGTTGAGGAGAAAGCTTTAGTTGCTAAGATTGAAGAGAAAGATGAATGGGTGATTTACAATGGTTGTTAACATCATATGACAAGTGATAAAAGCAAATTTGTGACTATGGAAAGGTATGATGGTGGAATAGTGGGATTTCAAGATGACAAATCTTCTATCAGTGAATCCTACGAGATAAGGTTTAATTAAACGAAGGTTTAATTAATTAATCTAGTGAATGTAGACACCTAAATATGCACACTTAATTAAATGAATTTTATTTGTTTAATTATCATTTATCCACCTATTAATTAAACTAAGGTTTGATTAATATCCCTTTTCTTCTATCTAGCCATTAATCAAATTCAATATTTGATTAATTGTCCTTTCTTCCATTAATTGAATAAATTCCCTCTCCCCCATTTAATTAAATTAATCTTCTTGCATATAAATAAATCAAATTTATTTATAACCACCCCCCACTTGCATTTTCCTACAAATGCAAGTTGCATCCATTTTAGTTGAAATAAAACATTTTATTTTAATTAAAATCCTAATATCTCCCACTTGCATTCTCCTAAATTCATGACTAAACCTCTTCTAGAGCCTTCTAGATTCTTCTAATCACCCTAATTAGCCTAACCCATTTCTTAAACATTTGCACATTCATTAAGAGAAGTCACTTCTCAAAAATCCCTCAAAGTCTTTTAAATGCATTAAAGGCTTTATGTCTTCAACAAGTTAACCTTCAAAGTCTTCCTAACCATTAATGGTTAATCCAACCTCAACCCATGGTTAGAGACTTTCTCTCTAACTCTCATCTAACCCATAGGTCTCATGATGCACTCATTTTTTTAGCCATGGTTATCCACTAACTCTTGCACAAGAGTTTATCCTTTGGGTAACATGATTATCCAATAACTCAACCATGACCTTACCTCCTAAGGTGACCCTCATGTCTTCTCATGAATTTAATGTCTCTTACATCCTCTCTGAAGCCACCTCTTGTTGACAATTGTCACCATTTAATTGGTGAAAATTGTAAACATGGATTGATAACTTTCAATCCTAGCCCTTCTTAAGCCAATTCAATCTTGGCTATCCATTTCACCCATTCTTCTATAAATAGAGCTCATTTCCTCATATCAAGTGTCCCATCTTAGTTATTTGCATCTAAGCTATAACTAAATTATCTTGTGCAGGTTATCAAGGAACTCCATTGCCATCTTCAAGCATTTTAGATCATTTTAGTTGCATTATAGCATATATTTCATCATGTTTAGTATATCATGCTAGTTTTAATTTTATGCTAGTTCCATATCATCCTCATGCTAGCTTAATCTCACACTAATCTTCTCATTTTGGTAACATATCTAGTTTCATATCCATAGCATATCACTAAGATCATAGTTGCATACATTTAGATTTTTAGATTCACATATCTCTCGTTCTTTAGGTTGTCATCCTAGAGATCAAGTACTCTTCCAAGCTAAGAGCCACCTTGAATCTGAAGGATCCTTGGAGATAGAGGACAATGAGACGCTTTTAGAGATTTTGTTGATTAACATGTTTTGTTCATTTGAGTCTTCTAATATAATGTTCCATTGGTGAGTTTGAGTTTTTTGTGTCTCTCTTGTAGGTGTCACTCTTTCGAGCATACATTTTTGGCGCCCACCATGGGGCAACCCACAAATTTCTAACAATTTTTTCGTAGGATCACGCATAGGATTCCAAAACACGCTTTGGCCCATCTAACCTTTGTTTTGGCACATCTAGCCTCTGTCTTGGTGCATTTATCCCCTGTTGTGGCACATATGACTTATCTTTTGGTGCTTTTGTGACTTATTTTAGTGCATTTACTGGATTCTATGGCGCATATGTCCTATATTTTGGTGTATATGTAACATGTAGCCCATTTTCTTGTTGTTTTGGCACATATGAAACATAGCAGAAAGTTTGTAACAGGGTTTGGAAATTTTTTAGGTTTGTCTAGCCTGCCTTGATTTGTGATTTTGCTAACTGGGTTTTGCAAGTTTAACAGTGGTTTTGTAGTTTTTAGAGGAAGATTAGTTAACAGTGGTTTTGTAGGTTTTAGAGGAAGAAAAATCGAACCCTAGTCGTTCTCCCCTCCCCAACTCCGAGGAGAGAGAAGGGAGAGTCACTAGGGTTGATGGTTTTCACTTAGGAGGGACTTTACATTCAAAAGAGGGGTTGAAACCCACAAGATCCAATCCCACGCAATGCAAGATTGGATTCTATATGAGTTTCAAGGGTTGTGATAGCAAGGATACCCTCTTTTGTAAAGAATGTAGATAGAAAGATTGAACTAGGAATTCATGTAGAAGCAAGAAAGATTCACTTATAAACAGAGATAGGAATATGATATGAAGCTGTGGACCTGGAATTAGTAGTAAAATGTCGAGACGGCGCTGTCCTGCAAATTTGAGCAAAAGTTGACGGGACGATGGCGCCCGGCGTGCACACGGTCCTCCGAAAAATCCGCGAAACGAAGGGGGATCTGTTCGTCTCTGCACAAGCATTCCAGATCTCCAATTTCAGCCGCGTACCTACAACCTACACACAAAAAAGCGAAGACAATTGGGGGGTTAGGGATTAGGGGTTTGCCTTTAGGTCAAACCCCGGTTTTGGAATTAACCAAGAAATGAGAAGTGCTGTAAATGTAAATGACTGTAATGTAAAACAAGTACTAGTACCTTGTTGTAAGGATGTTTGTATCCTTATATGCGAAGGTATAGATGTTGTTGTTTTTTGTATGTTGTATGTTGTAGTATGTGATCTCCTCTTCAATGGTTGAATCCTTGTCTTGAATGCAACACCTAGCCTTGAATGGAGACTTAGAATGATCAATTGCTTGAAGGAATGCTTGAATGCTTGAATGCTTGAATGTTTGAATATCGTTTCCACATCTTGTACCCTTATCTCCTTCCTCCTCAAATGGGAGAGGAAATGTAGTTTATATACTTGCCAATTAGGGTTAAAAGACTGATTTTCCCGACCTTAGGCCGACCAGGAAATGTTATTTTCCAATTTGCAAACAAAAAGGCCCGAAGTCCCATAGGAGACCGGGCCCAAAAATAGGGCCAGGGACCAGGGCGCTCGGCACCATGGTCCTGGGGGACCAGGGCGCTAGGCGCCATGGTCCCACCTCCCGGGACAGCAGGGTACAAGGAGGATCAGGCCAGGGTGCTGAGAAATGCAGTTTTTGATGTCATGAGCAAGTTTCGGGGTCTCCATTCAGGTTTAGTGTTGTGTCGCCATCGTGAAGACCCAAATGCAGTCGAAATTGCAAGTGTCACAATTTTAGGACGCTACATTTAGCCCCCACTTTAGCGGGAGTATAAGCGTATGCTCATACTTCCGGTAAAGTACAAGGAAACAACATTGAAAAACTTTCACCATGTCGAGGAGGCAAGATACACCAAGCCCCCAGTGGACTAAGGATCTTATGACTTCGATTGACAAAGTAAAAGGGAAGATCATGAGGGAGAACCATGACTGTCAGTAGTAAGGTTCCCTCACTATGAGTCATGCAAGAAAGATATCAAAAATTTTCAAGGCAAAGCTAAATTTGTCAAGAAATTTTCAAGTATCTTGAAAAGATATGGACGGGATGTATGCCCCCCTACGTTAAAGCGATTGCACATGCCTCACCGCGGGGTGATTGCTTTAAGGTAGTGATACATATAAGAAATGAGAAAGGAGCACGTTATCACAAGGATTTAGCCCCCAAGTGTGAGATAAGCCCAAGGATAATAGACACAAAACACAAAGCACAAGGTGACTTCGCTTTCCTCGGGGTCAGTATGTTGTATGATAATTCATGTATATCATATGTATGTATGCATAATTGTTCTTCATTCCCCAATCAAGGAAGGTCACCTAGAAGAAGGGAACACATGTGTCTTTTGAGTCAACATGAGAGAGACCAAAAGAGATCTCAATGTTTTGCATCGTCCTCAAGTAGAAAACACTAAGGACAACAAATAGAAGAATGAGAATAACACATAGAAGAAGTAACAAAAGAGAGGAGGGGAGAATCTGCTATGCTAATGAAACTAGTCTAGCACGTCATCTACCCCCCGATCTTGCTGATCAATGTTTCGGGAAGGTAGGGAACATGCTAGAGGAGGAACATCCAACACATCAGATGGAGCTATCACAAGATCCAAACAAGGGCTATGTTCATATCCCAAGCCGCGGTGTTCTTGTCTAGGAGCTAGGATAAGTGCTTTAGAAAATTCATTAGATAAATGGTTATCAATATCAACAAGTTCATATTCACTATCAGAATGAACAGGAGAAGTAGCATTTTCATCATGAATAACATTTTCATCTATATCATCATCAAGATTTATAAAAATAGGATCTTTAACTCGCACAGGATCAAGACCATCATGCATCTTATGTTCAGAAGATTTCGGCTCAATCATTGGCTGAGGAGAAAATGGAATAATATTAGTTGAGGTTGTTTTTGGGGATTGCAAAGTTTGAGAAGCAGCTGCCTGAGCTCTAAGACGACGCTTTCGTAGGCGTTCACGTGCAGAATGATTTCGTCTAGTCTTAGTAGGAAGTTGAGAAGATTGAGGAGGAGGAATGCTCTCATCCTTATCACTTGGGTGTTTAGGTTGTGGTCTCTTAGACTGAACAATAGGAGAAGAGGAAGGTCTCTTCTCTCCATAAGAGGAAGGAGGAGGAACTGCTCCATATAAGGGAAGAATATTTGGTTTAGGAAGGAGACCAAGTCCATCATGATGAGGAGGTATAGGTCTACTCTTAGGAGGTTTATTAGATATAGGCATAGTCACATCCATAGGAATGGGTTGGGAATCGTCTTGAGGAAAGACATTGGTTTTATCTTTCAAAGGAAGAACTTCCTTCTCAAGAATGATAGGAATGTCAAGTTTGGGTGTACTAGGTTCACTTAGAGAAAGGATCATATCTTTTTTCCACTTTTGAAAAGATTTGAAAAGATGATCACTTCGCGGAGGAAGGGATTGGAATTGTTTAGGCCAAAAGTAATCAATAGGAACGCTAGAAGTTCTTTCAACTGGTTTAAAGAGACTATGATTGACAGTAACAACTTCACCATTATGGGGAAATTTCAAACACTTGTGAATAGGAGAAGCAATAGCTTTCATGGAAGGTAGCCAAGGATAGCCAAGCTTCACACGAAATTGTTCGGAAGATGGAATAATAGAAAAGTTCACATCAAGGGATTTGTTATGAACTTCAATAGGTAATGTAATAGAACCAATTGCAGGAGAAGAAAATGCATCAAATAATTTCACAACCACATCTGTTTCATCATAGATTACTTGATTTAATTGCAAAGTAAAAAGAAATTCTTCAGTAATGATATTAACCATACAAGAAGGATCAATAAGCACTCCACGGTAAGGTGTATTTTTGACTTTTGCAACTATATATAAAGGACCATCAGGTGCCCTGATAGTTTCACTAGAATCAAAGGTGATGGAAAGTTCTTTAGGGATTTTCTGCTGCTCTACAAAGTTAATCACATTCGGAGTCATAGACACAAGATCATCAGGTGAGACAGAGGAATCAGTAGTATCAATCGCATTAGAGGTATGAGAAGGCAATGGATCAGTGAAAATTTGAAGATTTTGGTTAGGAGGAGCTACAGATGTATTGCCTTTATCATTCACTCCAGTAATAGAGATAGTATTATTATCAATCAAATCTTGAATTTTCCCCTTTAAAGCAAAACATTTTTTAGTATCATGCCCAGGATGACGATGAAATTGACAAAAAGATTTGTTATCAAAATAAGGTGAGTTAATCTTTGCAGGATCAATTTGCCTTATAGGAGGAAGAGTAAGCACATTTTGTTCCAATAACTTATTCATAATACTATGCAATGATTCATTCAAAGGAGTAAACTTTCTTTCTTTCTTGAAAAACTTAGAAATAGGAGACACACCGGATGCTGCATTCACATTGTTGTTGATGATGTGTTCATTGAATTTAATGGACTCTCTATTCGGTTTAAACTTCCCAAATAGTTGTTGACTACTATCACCCTTATCACTCGGAGCCATAGGATGTGATTGTTCCATTTGACTCACAGTCAGTTGATAATTGTGAAGAGTTGCGCACAACTGTTGGAAAGAAGTAAACTCAGAAAACAAGAGTTTGTCTCGAATATCTTTTTGTAAATTAGAAATAAAGATTCTTTGAATATCATTGTCAGGCACTGGAAAAGAAATTTGAGCATACAAATGCTTATATCTACCAATGAAATCAGTCACTTTTTCTTTAACACCTTGTTTGCAATGCATTAAATCAATCAAAGTAACTTTAGGACTTATATTGTTTTGAAATTGTTGAATGAAAGCATTTGCAAGTTGTTCGAAAGAAGTAATAGAATAGGAAGGCAACGAGCAATACCATTGTAGGGCTTTGTCTCTTAATGTTCTAGTAAACAGTTTTGCAAGCAACCTTTGGTCATAAGCAAAATCAGTACATATTGTTTGAAAGGTCTTAACATGTGTTAGAGGATCACCCTTACCATTATAAAGCTCCAAATGTGGAATTTCAACATGTTTAGGGGGAATAGCTCGAACAATGTCAAGAGAAAGTGGGCTCGCAACATCAAATGTGGGCACACTAAACTTAGATTGATTCATAGAGGCAATTTGTTGCTATAAAGAAGAGACAGTTTGTGCAAGATTGTTAATGGTCGCTTCAGTTGAAGAGTTCATATTAGACGTGTTAGATTGTGATGGAGGTGTTATGTTATTGAATGAAGGTAGAGAGTAAGGTGGTGGGACACTATGATAGTTAGTCATAGGAGATGATTGGACAGGAGGAACACTACAAGGAGGAATGGAAGGGTTAAATGAATTGCCCACTTGCGTCATGTTTATTTGTGGTGATATAAGAGGAACACTTATTGAAGGAATGAATGAAGAAGTCGGATTGAATGAAGGAAGAGGGTTGATTGAAGAAGAGGGATTGCCCCCATGACTGGTGATCATAGGAGGAATGTCTTGTATTGAAGTAGTCATTATGTTTGATGTAAAAGTAGGTATACTAGCAATAGGAGTCGTCAAAGGAATAGAATGATTAACTTGAGTAGGAGGTTGTGTATAACCTAAAGTTTCGGCACAACTCTTCATAGGCATCACATTCGAATCCACAATGTGTGCAATACCACGCAAAATATCAATTCCATTCTTATCACTTTGAATCATACATTTTAGACCCTCAATTAAGGAAAGAGCTTCACTATCGGGGTATTCTTGAGACATCCATTGTCGAAAATCATCAAATTGGTTATCCAATTTCGAAAGTTGTTCTACAGAAACCTCATGGAGAGCTTCATCATCATTAAGAGGATTAGAGGAATTACCCATGTCCTCGTTAAAAAGGCCATTCAAATTAGGTTCCATCTCCTCGGTAATTACACCTTGGAAAGACTTAATTCTAAGGCTTCGTCTAACGGGAATAGTGTAAGTAGGGCTTATTGTTGTAAAACTCATGGACTAAAGAAAGAGATAAGATTTTGAATTTTAGAGGTAGCAAATTTCAATAAAATCAGCCAATTTCCTAGATTTAAGCTGTTAAATACAATCAGGACAATCTCCCGAAATTTCGGAAAAAATGTCTGGGACCGTGGCGAACGGAGTGCACACGGTCCTCGCAACTTTTTTCAAAATTTTCAGGGATGAAAGTAATGATGATTTTAAAGCTAATCTGAAAAAATTGAGTGATTTTGCGATCTGTAGATAGGCCAAATTAAAGTTGCAATCTCAAAATTGAACCCTACCAAGATTGTTGAAAAATGCAAAATTTGAATTTTGAAAAAGAGAGGGAAACTGAAATTTTGAATTTTATGAATTTAGAGGGAATGCTGAAAGCAATGCAAGTTTTGAAATTTTAAAAGTTCACCCGATTTCATGCAAAATTCGAATTTGAAAGTGGAAATCAAGGTTGTTGCAATTAAACACTTAATTTCAAAAGTCACAAATTGCAAAAATTTGAATAAAACACTGAAATTTCGAATGAATGCCAACACACTTTTCAGATTTAGGACTGTAAGAAACACAATTTTGATAGGAATTTTAATTTCAACAATTTTTGAATGATTAGAAGCCTCAATCCAAACAATCGCTAGACCAACTTTGACTTTAATTTTGAAAGTGTTAAAATTGATAAAATCAGCCAAAATTTTGGATTTTAGCAGAAAAATACAGTAAGATCCAGCTCCCGAAATTTCGAAAAAAATGTCGGGGACGATGGCGCTCGGGGTGCACACGGTCCTCGCAACTTTTATCCAAATTTTCAGGGATGAGAGATATTGTGATTTTATTGCGGAATCCAAAGTTACAGCCGATTTGGAGGTGTTTTGATCAGTGAAATTATCAGTCAAAGGTTGAATCAAGAAGGTTTTAAAAATTAGGGTTTTGACATTTAACCACTTAATTTTCAGAATTAAAGCACAAATATGAATTGATAATTTGCAATAGAAGGGTAGATCTGAAACAAGCATTAACAATTAAACATTTCACAAGTTTAATTACTTAAAAAGAAAATTTTAGGGTTTTTATGCGATTAGCCTCTAAAATTTGCAAAAGATCAAACATGGAAATGTGATTAAGGAAGCAAATTTTTCAGATCTAACCATGAATAATCAGAATGAGGATGTTCACGTCGGGTTCACCAAAATGTAAAGCGGAAAAATCGAACCCTAGTCGTTCTCCCCTCCCCAACTCCGAGAAGAGAGAAGGGAGAGTCACTAGGGTTGATGGTTTTCACTTAGGAGGGACTTTACATTCAAAAGAGGGGTTGAAACCCACAAGATCCAATCCCACGCAATGCAAGATTGGATTCTATATGAGTTTCAAGGGTTTTGATAGCAAGGATACCCTCTTTTGTAAAGAATGTAGATAAAAGATTGAACTAGGAATGCATGTAGAAGCAAGAAAGATTCACTTATAAACAGAGATAGGAATATGATATGAAGCTGTGGACCTGGAATTAGTAGTAAAATGTCAAGACAGCGCTATCCTGCAAATTTGAGCAAAAGTTGACGGGACGATGGCGCCCGGCGTGCACACGGTCCTCCGAAAAATCCGCGAAACGAAGGGGGATCTATTCGTCTTTGCACAAGGATTCCAGATCTCCAATTTCAGCAGCGTACCTGCAACCTACACACAGAAAAGCGAAGATGATTGGGGGGTTAGGGATTAGGGGTTTGCCTTTAGGTCAAACCCCGGTTTTGGAATTAACCAAGAAATGAGAAGTGCTGTAAATGTAAATGACTGTAATGTAAAACAAGTACTAGTACCTTGTTGTAAGGATGTTTGTATCCTTATATGCGAAGGTATAGATGTTGTTGTTTGTTGTATGTTGTATGTTGTAGTATGTGATCTCCTCTTCAATGGTTGAATCCTTGTCTTGAATGCAAAACCTAGCCTTGAATGGAGACTTAGAATGATCAATTGCTTGAAGGAATGCTTGAATGCTTGAATGCTTGAATGTTTGAATATCGTTTCCACATCTTGTACCCTTATCTCCTTCCTCCTCAAATGGGAGAGGAAGTGTAGTTTATATACTTGCCAATTAGGGTTAAAAGACTGATTTTCCCAACCTTAGGCCGACCAGGAAATGTTATTTTCCGATTTGCAAACAAAAAGGCCCGAAGTCCCATAGGAGACCGGGCTCAAAAATAGGGCCAGGGACCAGGGCGCTGGGCGCCATGGTCCCACCTCCCGGGACAGCAGGGTGCAAGGAGGATCAGGCCAGGGTGCTGAGAAATGCAGTTTTTGATGTCATGAGCAAGTTTCGGGGTCTCCATTCAGGTTTAGTGTTGCGTCGCCATTGTGAAGACCCAAATGCAGTCGAAATTGCAAGTGTCACAATTTTAGGACGCTACAGGTGACTAAAAGGAACCTCACATTTTGTTTGGGATTTTAAAAGGAACCTCATTTTCTTGCAAAGTTTAAGAAAGAACAACAAATTTTCACATTTTTTTCTTGCAAGTTAGGAGATCATTGTCATTTGGACTTTAAAAAGAACCAAACAACATTTTATTTCTTGCAAAGTAAAAAGAACAAATCAATCATTATTCTTGCAAGTAAAAAGAACAAGCCACCTTTTGATCTTTACAAGGCATTTACTTTTGTTGACCACGCAATTTACTTTGTTGACCAATATTTTATTTCAAGTTCAAAAAAATTGCTTTGTGGGATTAAAATCAAACACCATGCTTGTTTGAGCGACAAATAGAGGTTAGAAAATCATTGCTATGAAGGATTGCAAAGAACAATTGATTGCTTTGTCTCAAAGGTGTTAGGTATATATTGTCCCCTTAATTAGGTGATAAAAAAGACAAACTCACCATTACTTGCTTTCTTTCAATTTTAGCAAATAAGATAAACCCTTTAGCAGTCCCACCCTCTTGAGAAGCCCATAAGGCCGGTGAGAGGGGAACGACCTAAGTGGGGAAAGACTTTTAGCCAAGTTCACCAACCCACTATAATCAAATGTGGAGGTTGATGAAAGTCCCCTCCAATGGTAGTGCGTATTGATAGACTTCTCCCAGTATCCTCAAGATACGAAAAGCCTTTGTTTTAAAGGTTGGGAAGCCTCTTAAGCGAGTTTATCTTTCATCGCACCGAATGAAACCTTTACTAAAGAGCCTTAAGAGTAGAAGCTTTTCACTAAGTCAGTATCCAAACATTGGTAATACCATAGTGCACGGGTAGGGAAGAATCTGCCCCCAAGACACTCACCATACATCTCGCAGGATAGCGATTCAATTGAGGAGCAATCCTTTTTAAGTTAATTTTTGGACAAGGGAAAAAAAATGGGCGCCCTCTAGGGGGTGACACAAGTGTTTGAGCTAAAGGATTATCCAGTTATGGGCTATGGTATTATTGATGACCCTTGATTAAAAAGTCTACTTTGTGTGTTTTTCTTGTATCCAACTAGTGAAAACATCAGGGATTTGAACACATCCTCAACAGAACATACACTTCATGTTAGATTAAGACCAAAAATACTATTGCTTTCATGTGTGTTTGTTTTGTTCTTGTCAGATATACATCTTGCAAAAATATCAACAAAATCAAAGAATCAATTTACAAATTGAAGAAATCAGTTTTCTTCCAACAAAATAAAAGGAATATCAACTAGTGATCTAGGTTACACCAATTTCAACAAATATCAACATTAGATACTTAGTCTAGGTATCGAAGTTAGCCAAATCAATCAAGTTTCCAAAATCGGGGAGCTTTATCATATCATTTGACACACTTAGCCACATCAATAGGGGGCATATCAAACCCTCTATTCAACTTAGTGAGCTTGAGTATCCAAACAAAGTATTTGTTATTATATCAACCTATCAACAAAAATCAACTTTGATCACTTGTATGACCACTCCTCAACACTTAAAGAGGAAGAATCTTTGTAAGAAAACTAATTTGAAGAGAAAGCAACCTAGCCAAGAGAAAATCTTAAAAAGAAGGAAGTTTTTTCTACATAAACTGCAAACTCTTCCTAAAACATTGCACTTTCTTACATCGCTTTCATATCTATCTACGCAATAAAGGAACCGAGTTTGACGAGGAAACTTTGCAAGCACATGTCTTTGAACAAAAGTTGGCATTCTCTCAACGCCTCAACAAATGAGGAAAGATCAATGCAACTTATCTACCCAAGGATCTAATCACTTATTAAATTAAATAAAATCATGCCAGTTTTTACAAGATCCCATTAAAACAACGAGTGGGACGAAGAGCCTGAATCAAGCATGACACAGAGATAAAATAACACCTGGAAAAAGTACCTAAATATGGATGAGGAAGTTATAACAGATGATGTTATCGAGGAGGCACAAAAAGACCCTGGCCTACACAAACGTCTGGAGAAACTCATCGAAATAGACAAACAAAAATACTTCCTCCTACTATCCAACGAAGGTGTTAAGATCCCTGAAGATTTTGACACAGATCAACCAAAGCAAATTGAACGCATGAAAAGGACAAAATCAAGAACATATACCTACAACACCGATCATGATAAAACCAATGATCGAGACAACACTAATGATCAAGATAACACCAACAATCAAGATACCAATAATGAAAACAATCCTCTTACTACACTTACACAACAACTACAAGCACTTGAAAAAAAAATGCAAGACATGCAACAAGGGGCCATGACACGATATTCCTTAGAGGATATATATCCTTATCCCTTTGATAGAAGTTTAAACATGGTACCATTCCCACCAAACTCTGAAATGCCAAAGTATGACAAATAAAATGGTAAGAGTGTACCATATAAGAGAATTTTACACAATGAGCTTGGAGTTTGCCCACAATGACACTTACATGATGAGGTTATTTCTGTTGGACATTGTTGCTACTAGGATATGTTGTTGTCATTGATGTCAACATATTCCTACTCTTGTGATTGTAGAATTGGATAATTGTGATTATGGTTTGGTGTATGGAGTATCTTTAGTATTATTATAATCTTTTGTGCTAGTGTGGGTGATCCAGGAAGCTTAATTGATCATATCATATGATCCGGTTTTGCAGTTTGTTTATCTGATCAGTCCTTTGTAGAGTTCAGTATTTCCTCAGGTATATTCTGGTGTGATCTGATCTTGATCTAAGATGTTGGAATATTGTTTGGGTTGTTCTTGTGTATCTTCATTTTAGATGGTTCATGATTTAGTGCTCCACAAGTTATCTTTCTTTGTGACAGATGTTGTTGTTTGAGTGTTCTTGAGGTTCAGACATTGAGAGATTTTATTATTCTGTGTCAAAATCTTCTAACGTGTTCATCAGGCATTTGGAGATTTTATTATTCCAGTTCATTCCTGCTGGATTGTAGTCTGAATCTTGTTGTAAGTCAGTGAGACTTCCCTGAGGTTTGTAGCCTTCCATGTCATTATCTTTTGACCAGTTAGCTCTAGGAAGTGTACCTAAATGCATGTGCATTCCCCATTGTAATATTTTCACATACTATTGTAGAGTATCATCTTATTGTGGGTAGGTTCCCACCATGGTTTTTGCCTTAATCGGGCTTTCCACATTAAAATATTGGTGTCGTGTGTTGTGTTATCAATTTTCTTATCTTTGTCATTGTTGCAGTTTATGAGATTTGTTTTGTGGTTAATATTATAGATCCAGTTAAAACTGATTCACCCCCCTCTTAGTTTTCCTCCATTGTTGCTACTAACAATTGGTGTCAGAGCTAGATTCTTTAGTAGAAGATAAATCGCTTGAGGAGATCCGGGATGGCAACTGGAACTGGAGGTGTTATCTTTAAGAAAGAGAATCCGAGATTTGATGGTAGTAGCTATGCTATATGGAAGAATCGGTTGGAACTCTTATGGTGACTGGCTGGAAATTATCTAAGAATGATGATTCTCTGAAAGCTAATCAAAGCTTGTACAGGTCTATGGTTTGTGGACTGCTATATCTTAGTCAGACTAGACTGGTAGATATCAAGTTGATCCAAAAGAGAGTCATGACACTGTTGTTAAAAGAATATTAAGATACTTGAAGGGAACTATGGATTATGGTTTGTGGTATCCGAGGAATGATGATTTTATGCTATGTGCTTACACTGATGTTGATTAGGCTGGCGATGTTGATAATCAGAAGAGTACATCAGGTGGTGCTTTCTTTTTGGGTAAGAAATTGGTTTC
Source organism: Cryptomeria japonica (assembly GCF_030272615.1). Lineage (NCBI taxonomy): Eukaryota > Viridiplantae > Streptophyta > Pinopsida > Cupressales > Cupressaceae > Cryptomeria > Cryptomeria japonica. The sequence continues at coordinate 561,649,195 of NC_081415.1, forward strand.
ATGGGCTAGTAAGAAACAAGATTTAGTGTCCTTATCTACTGTTGAAGTTGAGTACATTATTGTTGCTAGTTGCTGCACTCAGATGGTTTGGATGAAGCAAATGTTGAAAGATATCAGAGTTATCTATGATGAGCCTACTGTTATATACTATGATAGTTCCAGTGCTATCAACATTTCAAAGAATCTGGTGCAACATTGAAAGACTAAACATGTGTCAATCAATATCATTACTTGAGGGGGAGAGTTAGTGAAGAAGAAGTGAAGTTGGAGTATGTGTCTACAAAGGAACAAACTGCTGATATTTTCACTAAGCCTTTCCCTACAGATACATTTGTCTATTTGAGAGACAAGTTAGGGGTATCCACCCCTCCTGATGAGAACTAGATGCATTGAGTTGCATCAATTCATGGACTTCATAGTCTTATCTCTTTATCCAAATTGATGAGTTGGTGCTACTCCTCTGGTGGAGTAGTCTAGTTATGTGTTTGAGAGGCAGAGATTCATGATCTATTTATCTATGAAGGAGATTTTGGTTTTCTATTTTAAGATCTTTGGCATTGCTATCAAAGGGGGAGAGCTGCATGTGAAAAACTGTTTTATCTTCTTGATCTATGAGGGAGATGTTTCTTTCTTTGTATTGATTATTTTTCACATTCATATGTTGCCATCAATGCCAAAGGGGGAGATTGTTGGACATTGACGAGATTGTCGGATATTGTTGCTGCTAGGATATGTTGTTGTCATTGATGTCAACATATTTATGCTCCGGTGATTGCAGAATTTGTTCATTGTGATTATGGTTTGGTGTATGGAGTATCTTTAATATCATTATAATCTTTTGTGCTGGTGTTGGTGACCCGTGAATCTTAATTGATCTTATCATATGATCCGATTTTGCAGTTTATTTATCCAATCAGTGCTTTAAAGAGTTCAATATTTCCTCCGGTATATTCTAGTGTGATCCGATCTTGATCTAATATTTTGGGATATTGTTTGGGATGGTCTTGTGTATCTTCATTTCAGATGGTTCATGATTTGGTGCTCCACAAGTTATCTTTCTTCGTGATAGTTGTTGCTGTTTGAGTGTGAAGAGGGGAAAATGAGCAAATGTATGATTAGATGGTTAGTATTCAAATAAAAAATTCAAACACATAATAAACCATTTATACCTTGTTATCTTTCCTTCTCCTTCAGATTAGATCTTTGATGAAGTGAAGAATATGCCCCTTCCTCACTTGAGTGGATTGGTCCTTGTTGGGGAAGTGGATTGCTCTTCTTTGCTCAACAAGAGGGATTGGATTTGATAGGATTTTGGATGGATTTGGATTGGAATATTGAAGGAAGAAGAGAGAGGAGAAATGGGTAGCATGAGAATGCTATGGGGGAAGTGGATCCTTTGTGAGGAAATGATAATCCATCTTATAGATTGGAGGAGGCCAATGAAGGGTCAAGATTGATTTTCTTATAGAGGGTTAAGATTGATTTAAGATGGAAGACATGTATCAAGGGTGACTTGGGAAAATAAACAGGAATATAAAATTCCTTGAGAAGAGGGGGAAAGGAAATTTGAATTTCAAAATGAGGAATTAAAAATTCCAAAATAAGGATGCATTGAGGGATTCAAAGAAATTTGAATTTCTTTGAGAGACTCAACATTGATGTGACATGAGTGGGAATATAAAATTGAAGGATAATGATAAGCATGATTATGAGAGATTCTAGAAGGATTAATTAGGTTGAGTGGGGATTAGGAGAAGTGATTTGTAGGAATCATATGACTAGGTTAATTAATTAAAATTAATTAACTGAGTTGGTTTAGAGGAAATAATTATTGGAGGGGACTTTAGAAGAATAGGGGAATAATTAATTTATTTGATAAATTAATTAATAGACAATAGTGACAAGATTAATTAAATTAGATTTAATTAACACTGAGAGCAATAAGGATAACACAATTAAACCAATTAATTATGTTGACAAGCTTTAATTAAATATTAATTTTAGGTGTCTACATTTTGGCCCTCTTTGATATAGCATCATGAAATGTTGTTATATCAAAGAAGAATAAAACATAGTGGATGAAAAGGATAAGGACTACTAGCATGATGCCCTAGTCATAAGATGAGGAAGAATGACAAGGAGGAAGGATGACAAGGAAGTAGTTGTATTCCCCCTCGAGAGGACATGCGGGTTAGAAGAACACGAGTGTGCTCTCGAAATGGATGAGAAGATGAGGTAATGAAAGGATGAAGATGATGAAAGAGGGAATAAATTAATGGTTTGGAGTCTTGTAAATGAAATAAGATAAAAAAATGATAAATGGATTGGATTTCTTGTTGAGCAAGTATAGAGAGCCTAGGTTTGATATTGCCATGGATAGTCTACACCACTGATTATAAGAACCAGGATGATATGAAGATCCGGGGGGTGGATTGATGCTCAGTCAAACAGGAATGCCTTGCACACAATCATGCAAGTGTTGATAAACACTTATGAAGGGTTGCCAGATCATACAAGGAAAACCTTCAAACACACAATGCCATGAAACTATGCCCCATTATACACCAGCCAAGACATACCAAGATATAGGATGATCAAGGCAGTCTTGAACAAGTATAGGCCTGGGACACAAGATGAAAATAAAAGTGAAAAGCTCAAGCATGCAACAATATGCACATGACCAACTAACATCTCTTGCCAAGAGTAGGACATGGATTTGGATAAACTACCAGACTAGGGAAGGATGCATCCCGATGGGCAGGTGATGGATTTGGATGAACTACTGGACATGGGAAGGATTCATCCCGATGGGTAGGGTGTGGATACATTGATGGATGATAAAAGACAAGTTGGATGCACAAGGTCTTCAGATGAGAGGATTGCCACTTGGATTTTATTATCAAAGTATGGATGGTGCTTGGATTAGGCACAAGTTAGTGTGAGCTCAGGTAGATGGGAAAGCTCAGTTTGATAGCTTGGATAGGATTGGAAGAAGGATAAATGATTAGATAGGATGAAAAAGGGGGATAGATGATTGAGTAGGATTGGATTGGGGATGGGATTAATAATTGAATTGGAAGAGATGGAGAATATAATTGGATGAGATAGGATTGGATTAGAAATTATATAGGATGTGGTGGATTGGTAGATAGGATTTGATTGACTGAAACCAATGACAAGGGAGAACCAAGGATTGGTGGGAGAATGGATGAGAGGGAGATATTGTTTGGATAGGAGATCAATGGATTGAGTGGATGGAATATGGAGGAATAAAGAGATGGAGAGCAGGGTGATGGAGGTCGAAGAACTATGCTGCAAAGGAGTGCAATGCCCCACAGTAGAGGTAGTGGAATTAAGGATGTAAGGATGGTGGATCATGATGGATGAGATGGGAAGATAATGTGTAATGGATATGGATGGTAGAGGTATTAAGGCTTGTGTTTTCCAAAGAATGCATGCATATACATTATTTTGCCTCTATATTGATCAAGATCAAACGTAGGAATAGATGATGGATTTGGATAGGATGAGGGATATGTGATGGAGGATATGGATAGGATAGTCAATATAAAAGATAGGAAAGGAGGATAGACTTAATGTGGATGGTAGGATGACATGGATGAAGCTTGCCCCCAAGTGTAGAGTGCAAGAGGATGAGGGGATTACACATGATGCTTGTTTGCCAAGTTTTCATCATGGTACTTACCCAAGGTGCCACAAGAAGTGGTTTTCACCATTGGATGAAATTATTTTTCTTTACTTTTTATGATTGATTTTTTTTTAATTTTTAATTTTTAATTTTTTTTATTTTTTGGAATAGTTTTGATGGACGAGGATGAGGATGAGTGGATAGTGGATGCATGAAGTAGGAAGGGAGGACTCAAGCATCTATCTTCATGGATGGTATCCATTTGTATTGCTTTGAACTAGAGGCATGCTTGTAGATTTTGGTAACAATTGGGGAGATGAAATGGATAGGGGATGGAAGATAAGGATTTTCAAAGGATTGGACTAATGGAATGGGATTGTGAAAAATGGATAGAGTTTTCAAATAATTTGTGGAAGATCAACATTGGCACACACCTTGAAGGGTGGTGTAGTAGTGGAGGAGAGGATTTTGGACTAGATGGAGGATAAAGTGTGGATTTCGGAAAATGAGGACCCAAAATAGAAGAAGGGGATGATGGAGTTGGGATGGTGGATTTTGGGACATAAGGACTCAAAATGGATTTTGAAGATGGAGGAGAGTTTGATTTATGACTGGATGGAGCTTTTGGATTAGCAAGTTTGGATGCCAATTCTGATTTTACTTTGGGATGCATTTCTTCTTTGAGCAATTTGGGAATCCACATAGTTTTTGATTTTTTCTTTTGGGACCTTTGTGGCCTTTTTGATTTTTCTTTATTTTGGATCATATTTTCCTTTTGAGCATGTCGTTTTGAGGGGACATGTTGATCCTTTGAATTTTGTGGATTTTGAGCTTTATGCTTTTTAGATTGAGCATCCAAATTGCTTCCAATGGCAATGGCATGGGTGCATGAGGATGAACGACTTAAGATTTATGGATGGTGGGATGATGGAAGGAGAGTGTTGGGAGGCATTCAATGATATGTGCCTTTATTTATCTTGCTTAGGGATAGTGGATGGAAGGAATGGAGGATTTAGCTTTGGAATATAGGGTCCCAAAATGGATGTGGATTATGGGGGATGACAAGATTTTGATTTGCATGAAGGATTTTTGAATTTACGAGGAATAGGGCATGTACCAACATCTTGAGCATTAGCTTTAGGACCCTTATTATTTTGGAAACAAGATGCGAGTCTATTTTGAGGGGGATGAGATGTGGAAGGAAGATTAGGATCTCTAGATGGATTGAGATCATGACATGGAGATGAAGGGATGATTTGATCTTGATTAGGGAGGGTACCATGAGATGGAGTGGGAGGGGTGATTGGATCATCAGATGGGAGAGGATCATGCGATGGAGGGAGCATGTTGGATAGAGGAATCATATGATCATGAGGGGAAGTGGAGGGGATGATATAATTAGATGGAGTGGAGGGAGATTCATCATGATATGGAGAGGATTCTATGATAAAATTCTTTGGAACAAGCATTTTTCATGTTTGGAGTTGTTGGGATTGTGTGATGGAGTGATGAGGTTCACCTAGTTTTCTAACACTTCACCTAGTTGGTGTTGCTCAATTCCACCAACTCTCCAGGCCTAATTGCAATCTATACCTCCAAGTACTTCTCAATATCTTCTAGGGATTTCTTATTAACCATTCCAAGGTGTTTTCTTCAAGTTTTTTAGCTAGGAACCCTACCAATTCACAATGCTTCCCATGTGCTCATCATGGTTGTCTTGGCTTCAACTTGTCAAATTGACCTCCTATTGTTTTGAGTTGATGTAGAGGTGTGGAGGTGCTACTAACATGTTTTGAATTACTTTTGGGTATATTTGAGGTTTGCAATCATTATCTTTCTTACCGATTTCAATATTTTGCCTAGAAAAGGGCTACAAGGAATTAGCCCTATTAGGGCTCCAAAATCCAGTTTTTTAGGGCTTGAGTGAAAATGGTCCAAAAGACCCCATAGAAAGTTTGGATTTTCTTCAATGACTCATCTAACCTCAAGTGATTTTTGTGGTTTTGGTTCCTTACTCCACCGTATAATGTCCTAACCCCAAAATGAGGGTTTTGAAGGGCTTCTAGGCCTTCTAACTGGCAGTGGTTGGTCAAGTTGGTGTTTGGGAAACAAATTACATTGTCAAGGCTTCCCCTTGCATTATAAAATCTTTAATAACTTCATGGACCCATCAAAAATATTAGATGGTGGTTTGGCATTCACCCCTGCACTTTGCACTTCAATTTCACCATGTCTCCTCTAGTCGAGTTGCTCCTAGACTCGCCTAGAACAAGGTGACAGTCATATTAAATGTCATCTCCAACACTCTTCCCTACATATGTACACTATAAAAGTGGTTTCCTTCCATTTACCAATAGGCTGTGATGGTAGCACATGTGGAATTCATGGGGCAACCATTTTACTCAAAACTATTATATACAAGCCAAAACTGGTTGTTTGTAAACCAAAATAAGAAAACCCTAATGCAAACTAATTACAAAGCTTGAAATAAAACTAAATGCTCTGAAACACACTAGAGAAACTTAATCCATCACTGGATCAATGGATTCAATCCATTTTCATTTACAAAATGAGCAAAATAAAGCCAAATGTTGTTAAACAGTCTGAAAATGGGTAGTTTCAGATTGTTGAACTTACAAAAACAAAATCTCTGACCTTGGTAACCATGCAAGAGAGGGTTATTATATTATTCCCCATGTGTGGAGTCCTTCTAGGGCATTGGACAATTCCTAACTCCATCACTAACTGATGCTCTACAAAATGGACAATGTTAGACAAAAGCCTATGGTCGTATAACACACAAAAACACAAGAAACAAAAACAAACGTTAGTGTTAATCAACCAAAAACAAGTCTAAGCAAGCATACCAAAAGAGACACTAAAAACATGATAAAATATTTAACTATGGAAGTAAATACAACAAGGCATCTCCAAATGCCTTCTCCCATGCTCTTAGCTCCTTCTCCCTTGTTCCTTTTCTCTCCAAGTTCCAAATTAGTGTAGCTCTTAGCAGCTTTTTGCACTATGGATGTTTAGATTAAAAATGCTTATAAACTTATGCTATGCAAGTGTAAAAATAATCTAAATATGAGATGCTATGAAATGAACTAAGCTTTATTTTAGTCCAAAATGACAATATATTAGTGATTTTGTGCTAAAATTCTCTCTAAAATTGACTATAGATTAAATGCATACAAGTTTTCAGGATCCGGAGTATGAAAAAATGAGCTCTATTTATAGGAAAAATGGAGCAATGGATGGTTGAGATTGAGTAATCTCAACAAGGGCCAAGATTGAATGATATTTAATCCATGTGAGGGCTTTCAAACCAATCCCAGGATGACAAGTGTCAACATGAGAGGGGTTGAGAGGAGAGGGAATAAGCATTAAATGCTTGACATGACCTGAGAGTTAACTTGGGAGTTAAGGTCAAGGTTGGGTTGGGTGAATAAATTCTTTATTCAAAGAATAAAGATTTTATCCAATGGATAAACTCTTGTGCAAAGGTAAAAGGGATAACCATGGTCAAAGCAATGAATGCTTGAGGAGACACATGAGTCACATGAGGGTTCAGTTAGGGGTTAACCATAAATGGTCATGTAAGAGCCATAAGTGGTTCAGAAGACTTTAGAGGTTAATTTGTTGAACACACAAAGCATTTAATGCTTTTCAAAGACTTTGAAGTCTTTGAGAAGTGACTCCAAGTTGCTTAGGAATGTGACAATAATTAGGGGATGGATTAGGTTAATTAGGAAGGGTTTAGAAGAATCTAGAAGGGGGGTAGGATTGCAAGTGGGTTTGGTGGGTGAGGGAAAATAGGATTTTTATTAAAATAAAATTAATTTATTTCAACTTGTGGTTGCAACTTGCATTTGTAGGGAAATGCAAGTGGGGGGAATAAATGATTTTAAATATTTATTTAAAAGAAGAAAGAAGATTAAATTGAATAAATAGGATCTATTCATTTAATTGATTGTGAATTTGGTTTAATGAATGAATTAAAATAAATTGAATAATTTATTTAATTAATAGGAGAATGTTTTGAAGATGAATTAATTAAATATTAATTTAATTAACTGATGGCTAGTGGGTTTTTAATCAAATAAATAGCAAATATTCATTTAATTAAAATGGACAGATTTATGTGACTACATTTGCCCCTCTTTGAGACGATGCAGTTTATCGCGTCATTTCAAAGAAAGAGAAATAGGTGTGAAGAAATATGCCCCATAAAATATTAATTTAATGGGTGGTATGCCCCCTCGAGAGATGGGCCGAATGTTTTTGAAAAATCAGACGATCTCTCGAAAAAGAATGAAAATTGGTAGGGTGCTAGAAGAGAAGATTTTAGCAATACTGGTGAAAAATAGAAGAAATCGGAGATAAAATGAAGAAATGGGAGGCTCGGGAAGTTCACGGGGACCACAACGATGAGCGGGGGAAAATTAGGGTTACGATGAAGGGTATATATGGGGAGGAAGGGGTGAAAATAGGTTTATTTGCATCTGCATCCGTAGTGAAAATTGAGCTTTGGGAGTGACCTTTTGGAAGAGCAAGGAGCAGTTAGGATGCCAGTTCCCATAGCAGAGCACCGATTAGAGAGAGTCCGATGATTCCAATGGCCAGATGACTACGGACCAATGGTATGTGAATTTGAATTTTTGAATTTTATGCATTTTTTATATGTTTTTTGCTTAGTCCAAGTTGAGTCAACACAATAGCGCTAAAACTATGTTTTGGTGTTGTTGTCAACTAAATTAGAGCTATTGTGTTGCTATAGCACTATTGCATAGTGGTTTTAGTACTTTTGTCAAGTCTAACACTATGGTATAAAACACTATGGTATAATTGCTTTAGCATTGTTGTTTGTGTAGCATTATTGTTGGTTTAGCGCTACTGCATAGTTGATTTAGCGCATTTGTGATAGTATTAGCACTGTTGTGTTCAAAATAGTGCTTATGTGTAGGAAGATAGATGCCCCAGTGTGTTTGAAAAAGGATCTCCTGATGCCAATGATGGATGGATGGAGATGTGAGGTGAGAGTTGTTTTGAACCATAGCAACCCTGATGAGACTTAGGTCATTAGGATAAATGCCTGTTGAAGTCTAGGTGTGCCATGATTGCTTACCTGTTGAGACCCAAAGATACTTGATCAAAGTATCTGTTGATAGTCTAGGTTTAAACTTAAGAAAGTTTGAGACAAAACAACTGATGATGATGGTTGATGCACATGTGTAGGAGGATCTTCACATCTTACAGATGTGCGAGAGGCATCCTGCCACACAGGTGCTACATGATCGATTGACAGAGGCCGAGGTGGATTGCATTGCAACGACAGGCCTGTATGATGTTATGTATATGCCTGTGATTCAGATGAATCGCGGGTTGATCACAGCATTGGCAGAGCGATATCATAGTGAGACATGCACATTTCACTTGGCGTAGGGGGAGATGACAGTGACACTGGAGGATGTATGGCGTATCATGCACATTCCTATTCGAGGAGAGCTGGTGAGCTATGACTGAGTGTGGGGGACATTAGCAGTGCAAATATTTTTTGAGGAGGATGTCTTCATTGATGATGGGTCGATAGCCTGGGAGGATATAGAATCTTTGTATGAGCCATTACCAGCAGTACTATCAGGGATTGTTGGGGGACTTCTTTGTCCAGATCGATGATTGCATGGACTTGTCGTTGGTTTGGGTTAGGTGATCGAGCAGATGATTACTGAGGGGACCCGGTTTGCATGGGGACCGTGCGTGCTATTGCACTTATATCAAAATCTACATGAGGTAGCATACCAAGGGAGGGTCTCATTGGGAGTGGGTATCACGTTGCTACATATTTGGGCATGGGAGCACTTACCAGTTAACCGACCAATTAGTCTGAGATTCTAAGCAATGGATCAGCCATATGTATACATGTATGGTGGTATGATGAGTCAGCCCCACCTAGGGAAGTTAGAGTGGTGGCGGCGAGCACTGGATGACTCGGATGCAGTGATCTGGAGGCCGTATATTGAGTGTGAGCCATGGGAGGATGATGCGGAGGCATTACAGTATGTGTTCATGACATGATACCTCCTTGGTAGGACAACCTACAATGTGGAGAGACAGCTTCCTGGCAGAGTATTGAGAGAGTTTGGGCGGCAACAAGGATTGCCGAGTGGTTCTGGAGAGTATGCACGAGTGGTACGAGAGAGGTACTTATGGGGGCCAGTGCTACCTTATGATCAGGCATTGGCAGAGTTCCACACACTACAGGCGAGACCATGGCATATGAGGTTGGGGATGGTAGATGTTGGGGTGTCAGAGGAGTACACGTAGTATATTGCAGCACATCTGATTCCTTGGATATCAGATCCAACAGAGCCGATTCCAGATTTTGAGGAGGATAGGGGACAGAGATGGAGGAGGAGAGGAGGTCGCGGAGTAGTAGGTGGACGAGGGAGAGGGGATGGTGGTGGTGGGGATGGCAGAGGTAGTGATGGAGGAGGAGGAGGGGGTGGAGGTTTTGGAGGAGGTGGTGGATTCAGAGGTGGAGGGGGGGGTGGATGATTACAGCAGAGAGGGAGAGGCGGGCAGCCTTTGCAGCTATCTTAGGGACCTTTGATGTAGGGAGGTATGAGATTAGGTGGCAGGGATGCAGGTGAGGGGCGGGCACCTATGGATATAGGGGAGGGAGTGACTCAAGAGGGAGCCACTAGAGAGGCACCTATGGATATGGGGGAGGGAGCTACAGGTGGAGATCTGCGGGACCATATGATACTATTTTTGCAAACTCGACTCAAGGATATGGAGGTAGAGGTAGCAGCCAGAGATGTGCAGTTGTTTGCACAAGAGTTAGAGCTAACTGTAGTGCTGCAGGAGAGAGACCAAGCCGTCGAGAGATTTGCGGCATTATAGGAGAGAGTACGGGTGGGAGAAGGAGTAGGAGCGTAGGGTCCTAATGGGGATGCGATGAGGGAGATGCAATGAGCACAATAGGAGATAGATTATTGGTGGGGGTTATATGAGCAGGTGGTGCCAGCTAGTCAGCGAGTACTTAGCTATTCACAGATGTGGTGGGCGAGATCAAAGTGATCTCAGAGGATGTAGAGCAGTGGTGGTGTGATGGGTCCTCCACGGAGAGATAGATCAGGTGGTGCAGGGACTAGTGGGGGAGTAGGCGGTGATGGTGGTGCAACATCTGGTTAGAGTGGCATCTGAGAGAGTATTTTGTATGCATGTTTTTACATTGTCATTTTGGACTGTGTCTTGGATGGCTCTTGGTAGCCGATATTTTGGACTTCATTGTACTCTAATATATGTATATTTTTGGCGATATGATATGATATATGAGGAGATCCCATATTTTGTGCTGATATGCATGCTGATGATATGTATGGATGCTTATGCAGGATGATGATCTTATGATTTATGCTCAGATGGATAGCTGTATTTGCTATATGTATGTATTTATGAGATGAGTCCTATATGCATGTTTTATGATGATTTATCCTTACATGATGTCTATATGCATTTTTATTTATGAATGGGAAGCTAACATGTGGATATAGGTTGATATATGTGTGTATGATGTTAATGTCTCATGTATGTAAATGCTATGATGATTATATATGTATAATAAAATGATGATGATGATGATGATGGCACTTTGGATTGTATGTTTGATGAGACAATGAGATAATGATATGCAATGATGTTATGATATAATGCGCTAAATGAATGATTTATATATGTAAATGCATCTAGATGTTTGTTAGATGAGTGGAATACGAATAAACAAATGTAAAGTACAAATGTTTAAATGATGATTTCTAAATGAATGCATATGGATAATGTATGAACCAATGTTGAGGTAAATGGTTTTTATTATGATTCTAAATGGTGAAAAATATGATGAAGTGAAATGATAATGCAACTTATGAGTAATGAATAACTGCACCTTAATGCAATTTTTAAAAGGAGAATGAATGCATTGTAATGAATCCTAAATGAAATGCAATGAATGAGTATAAGAATATACTAAATGGATAAATGAATGCACTTAACTAATGGATAGATAAATAAATGTATGCAACTATGGAAATCTAAACAAATGCAGGGTACACAAGTGTTTTAATGATGGTAAATGATGATCGGTATTTGACACTAAATGAATGCATAGTAATGGCTAATAATGATAGTTAATGCAAACAAGGGCAATATATAAATGAACCTAAAATGTCATGATTATGCAATGATGAAATGATATAATGAGACTAATGCCAATAAATGATAATGAACTATATGTAGTTAAATGCAACTAAATGATATGAAATGCACTCGATGCAAATGCAACTAAATGTAATGATGAAGATATGATCATGATAGATGAATGCAAGGTTGTGCAGACTTTGCATGATGCACTGATGATGTATCAGAGTACTCTATCGTGATTGTATCTAAGACCAACTCAATTTTCACATAACTGCTCATATTAACTTTGTTCACACTTGCATACAAAACCATGCATATGAATAATGAATGAGTAAATGGATGGGCGATATGCAACAGAATGCAATATAAACAGATGAGATGAAATGATGATCCATAGTGCTTTATTTTCATCATTGAGATTTAAAATGTTGTATGAAAATACAAGCAACTTTGACATAATGATTCAAGATGACCTAAGTATTCCTTACATGGATTTTGATATAGCAAGTTAATACAAGCTGTATGCAGGAAAAGCGGGTTGATGAAACTTAAAATGTGAAAAATGAAGCTCCAAGAGGCTTGTCCACACACCCACAGGACTTCTTGGTGCAAGTTATGGAGTCATGAAGAATGACTCAACTTCCCAATGATGGTTCCATGGTTCTCTATCTCACAAGGTCCCTAAAGCCAATGCCTTTGCTCTCAGATTATTGAGCAAAGTGGCTTAGGGATGACAAATGCAAGAACGAGGGATTCTTTTGATTGATTTTAACATGAGAATGCATCCTATCTATGCATGATCCTACAAATGCAATAAAATAGATTATAAGGTGACAAGATTAGTAGTAGTACTATCCTAACATGATATACTAGTTATATGATTTAAGCTAATGATAAAGGAAGTAGTCTAAAATATTTATTAGATTAATTCCTTTTGCAAAGAGAGACTAGATGTGCTAAAATTGAGCATAAATGAGATACTAAAGCTTGCATGGATCTTAGATAATAGATTCCTTATATTTATGGATTCTTAAAAATGGAGGAAGGAGAGCTCTATTTATAACAAAAATAGGGCAATGGATGGCCAGGATTGAAAGAGTTAATCAAGGGTCAAGATTGAAAGTTGTCAATCCATGTTTTCAATTTTCACCAATGAAATGGTGACAATTATCAACATAAGGCTGGTTGAGAGGAGATGTAAGAAGCATTAAATGCTTGATAAGACCTCATGGTTACCCTAGGGGGTAAGGGTTAAGGTTAGGTTAGGGTTATCCATTGGATAAAGCTTTTATACAAGGGGTGAACTCTTGTGCAAAGGTTAAAGAAATAACTATGGTCAAAGCAATAAATGCTTGATGAGACCCTTGGGTTAGATGGAGGTTAAGTTAGGCAAAAAGTTTCTAACCATGCCACTAAGGGTTAGTTAGCCATTAATGGTTTGAAGACTTTGGGGACAAATTTGTAAGAGTCCTTCCAAATTTGGGGTATATTGATGAATGGATAAAGGCTTTAATGCATTTTGAAGACTTTACTCCAAATTTGAGAAGTGACCTCCTCAAATTTAGGAAAAGGGGATAATTGATGGGTTTGGGTTAATTGATTAGGATTAGATGGATTCTAGAAGAATTTAGGAATACGGTTTAGGATGCAAGTGGGAGAAGTAGGAAAGTGCAAGTGGGTGAGGGAAAATAGAATTAATTAAAATAAATTGCTTTATTTCAATTTGGTTGCAAGTTGGGGATTTTAAATAAATTAGATTTATTTAATTGGGGTAAACTAGTTAATTAAATGTGAATTTAATTAAAAAGTAGAGAGAAGGGTTTTAATTAAATAAAATGATTCATTCAATTAAATGATGCAAAAAGGGCTTAAGTGAATTTAACTAAATAAATTGAATAATTTACTCAATTAAATAGAGGAATGTGGGTGATTTAATTGAATTGGATTTAATTAAATAGAGGAATGAACATAAAATATTCATTTAGGAATATGGTCATTTTTATATGTCTACATTTTGCCCCTCTTTGAAGTGATGTGTGTGCACATGTTGATTAAAAGAAAATGATGTGTCCTTATGATTTGTTTGTGATCAATTTTTATGTCGTTTTGAGATTTTCACGTCATGCCCTAGATTTGATAAACGATGTTGATAATGCCCCCTCGGGAGATGAATCAAAAATTTTGAAAAATTGATTTGAGTTGGATAATTTTGATAGCATTGTAAATTTTGGTCTATGTTGAATGCAAAAATTGATTCATCTCCCGATAATGATGTTGGGTAGGTTGGCATGAGACACCATGAGCGATTTTCGCATTCCTCCATGTAACCCTAATTTTGATTTACCCTATATAAAGGGAAAAAGTGATTTCTTTTATCTCATTTGTGCTTGTTGACTTTGGAGAAAGTGACACTTGGAGAGAAGTCAACATGCCGATTCCGTATTCTTCTCATCAATTCGAACGCGTTAAGAGGTATTAGAGGCCTATCGCGTATGGACCACCGGCAAGTCAACCTTTTTGACCCCTGTTTGATTTTTGATTTTGTCGTTTTTGGTCATTTTTTGAATTTTTTTTGTGGATTCTTACATTTTAGCACGTCGGGTCGAAAGGGTAGTGCATACGAAAAATTTCGTAGCGGGTAGGTTTTAACAATAAAGGGTAGTGTCTAAAAATTTTAGGCTAGCACATCATTAGGTTAGGGTAGCGCATAGGATTAGGTTAGCGCACCAGGGGCACAGGGTAGCGCGTTGGGTAAAACAGGTAACACATAGAAAATATCCAGCGCATAGGGCTTCTAGGGGGTCGCATGGGTAGGTCTAGATAGCGTGTAGGTGTGACCTAACGCATAAGGTTAAGTGTGTAGCATGAGAGTAAGATAAAATAACGCATAGGGTAGGTTTAGCGCATAGGGCAGGTTAGGTTGTGCTTTGGAAGAAAAACAGTAGCGCGTAGGTTTTTGCTAGCTCATAGGGTTGATTGGGTAGCGCATTGAGAAAACAGTTTAGCACATGGGAAACAATTTAGCACGTAGACAAGATGATTTAGCACATATAGGAAAAAATTTGGTATAGTGGGATCTGGGAATGAAGAAAATGGGTAGGGTGATGTCAGTTCTGCCAGGATAAGTGCGTTTTGCTAGTCTTCGTGTTTGCTGCCATTGGTGTGATAAGTGTGTCCAATATGAGTTCTGAGATAACTTGATTTGATTTGCGATGTTTCAAGTTGATATAGATTTGATGTGATTTTGATATGATGTGGAACTTGATTTAAATTGTTCAAAGTTTTCAAGTTTTTGATATGAATGTGTTTGATATGAATTGTGGAGCTTGAGTTGTGTTACAAGCTGATATAGATGTGAAACTTGAGTTGTATTACAAGTTGATATGAATGTGATGGATGTATATGATGTTGAACTTGATTTAGATTTGTTCAAAGTTTTCAAGTTTTTTGATATCTAAGTGTTGATGAGGAAACTAATATTGGACTAGCGTTGTTTTTTATAGGAGCATCTTGGAGTAGTACAGTCGTGTGAGTGATTTCTAAGACCATGGTCCTTAATACCGTGATTGACACAGGCTGACAGAGACATTATTGAGAGGTGTGGTTTGACCTCTTTGTTAGATATGCCTCGGTTTATCATAAACCGAGGTTTATTGACAACATTGGCTGAGAGGTGGCACAGTGATACAAACACCTTTCACTTGGTGATAGGCGAGATTACAGTGACACCTAAGGATTGCTACCAGATTCTACGGATTCCTGTAGTAGGTGCATTGCTACCCTACGAGCAGACGGAGGAGGGTGGGATTGAGGCACTTTGCTAGATTTTTCAGGATGACACTATTTGTGGGTATGAGATCCCTTGGCAGGAGTTTTTGGATTTGGATTACGTGCCTCTACCATCAGTTCTGGTAGGCTTTATAGGTGGTTTCTTATGTCCCGACCGTAGATCGAAGGGACTGTCAGTGGGATGGGGATTGGTGCTAGAGGATATGGTGACGCAGGGTCATCGATTTGCATGGGGGTCAGCTATGCTGGCCCACTTATATAGGGATTTGTATGAGGTAGTGTATTTGGGTTATGACAGTCTATCAGCTGGAGTGACACTGCTACAGGTATGGGCATGGGAGCATATCCCCACAGCTAGGCCACTGGTAGATAGAGATAGGCCTGTTGGATGTGCGTACACATATGGGTACAGAGGGATAGTTGTCCAACATAAGCTGGACAAACTAGAGCATTGGAGGAGAGTGGTGGATGACATTGATACGGTTGTCTGGCGACCAAAAATAGGTTGCGAGGTATGGGCTGAGGATGGGATGGAGATGCCCTATGTCTACATGATCAAATATTTGATAGGGCGGATGCCCTTTGTGATTGAGAGGTTTTTGCATAGCCGGGTGCTACAACAGTATGGTCGACAGCAGGGGATTCCACAGGGAGCATGTTTTTATGCTCGACAGAGATAGGATATTCTAGATTGGGAATCGACGATTGATAGAGGGGTGGCAGTGGAGGAGTTATTTCATGCAGCTGACCAGATTTGGGATTATGCCCCTGATATCTTGGATGCAAGGATGACTGATGAGTTTGTAGCACTCTTCGCAGCATGAGCAGTGGCTAGGATATCTGATCCAGCTAAGATGATTCCATCTTTTGATGACGATGAGGAGGTAGATGAGGGGGGTGGTGATGGAGGAGGAGGGGATGGAGGAGATGGTGGAGGAGGTGGCTGAGGGTGGTGAGGGGAGAGAAGGAGATTGGATCAAGGGAGACTTGATCAGGGGAGGAGAGGAGAGAGAGGTGGATACAGTGGTGCCAAAGGGATATAGGGTGAGAGAGTAGGGCGGTGGGTGGCGATGGATAGGGGGAGAGAAGCTTTGGCTATTAGAGGTGGAGAGGAGAAGCGGGTTGGCGAGGTGTTAGTGGCGGTGGGAGGGTATGATGATTTCAGATGACTAGCCCAGAGGAGGAGGTCAGATGTTTTACCTCCACCAGCACTGAGGACAGTTAGAGGGACAAGGGGTACCCCTTCACAGGTACCCTTGAAGATGCAGATTCTGACGAATGCGGAGGATGCACAGATTAGATCATTGTAGTTGTCCGTGCAGCATTTGCATACATAGATGCTGGTGCATTAGCGTCAGATGACATAGCTGACCACAGAATGGGATACTACCTTGAAGCAGTTGGGTCAAGCCGAGGCTTTGGAGAGAGCAGCAGTAGGTGGCCCGATGAGAGACGCCTTGAGGCAGAGTATTACAAGAGACATTATGAGGATGTGGTGCCCAGGGAGCGCCAAGTGCAGAGTTTTACACAGTCAAGATCTAGTCAATCTCGACTGTGTAAAACTTTGTAGATCTCGAGAGATTGGGTCGAGGATGGAGAGAAAAGGCGTGACAGGGCCTCCTAGATAGGATCCACCTAGAGATCCAGGTGCTGGGACATCTTCAGCGAGACCGTCTCCCTCAGGAGATAGTCATACATGAGAGACGTTGTCTCCATCGTATTTTGTTCATTGTATTGTACTTGGCACATACATGACATATTTTGTATATTGAGCATTTGTCGAGATATATATATATATATATATATATATATATGACATTATTTTCTTTGATCTTCATGTGATGCGTTATGGATGATGCATTCTATATGCTTTTGTTTATTCTATGATGATGCAATGCTTAGATAGATGTATGCGATGCGATATTTGATGAATATGCATGATTCTGTGAGATGTATCTTGAAAATGAGATGTATGATATGATATGCTGTGAGATGTATCTTGAAAATGAGATGTATGTTATGATATGCTATGAGATGTATCTTGAAAATGAGATGTATGATATGATATGCTGTGAGATGTATCTTGAAAATGAGATGTATCATATGATATGCAACTAATTATTTTTGAGCATCCTCATTCTATATTTGTCGTCCTTGTATAGCCACATATTGTTTGCTTTCTTTTTATGTATCATCATTGAGCATTGATTTGTTGTGGGATATGTTGAAAATTTATACAAGCATAATGGTATAATTGAACCATAATGACTTGAGAAAAATTTATATGATTTTTGATTTTGCAAGATAGCACAAGCGTCAAGGTATAATTGGACCAGGATGACCTGAGTGCGGATTCGTATAAATAGACAAGATTAAATCATCTATATGTGTAAAGTGGAATCATGTCTTTAGTGATATGCTGTGAATCATGTCTCGAGACAAGTATTTACACAGTACATATGATCGCCTCACAAACAAAAAACTAAAAAAAATATTGGAGTCCCTATGACGTTCTCTAGCTTTGAAGCATTGTTGAGAAAATTTAGAGGATCTAACAATTCAAAAAGTTAAAGTGCAAAAATAGTCAAAACTTTATGCAAGATGCAACATTTGATATTTTAGAAAATCATCCATCATATTTTGTGAATCCCGTTAAGCGATCAATGTTTTGCTTTGCGATTGTACAAGTGTTGTTTTGCTGGATATGAAGTTCTAAGTTTGCGACAAGTTTTGACATTTCGAACGTGTTGCAAGTTTTGATTACTACCCCTAGTCAAGTGTACTTCTTAATATGGATATGTATAGTGATTACCAAACCATGGTGAGATGCAGTGAAAGGATATGCGGATAAACCAGGATAGTGACTATGCTAAGTATGGCCTGGATGGATATTGCGATAGAACTGTTGGGCGATGGCCGATAGAGCTTTAATGTGGAGATAGTGGTATGAATATAGATAGAGGAGCTATCCTCTCATAATAGCGCTTGTTGCCATGTTTTCACCAGTTGTTTTTATTGTACCTTTTTATTTACCTTTATCTTGAATTTTTGATATTTTTGATTTTTTTTTTTTGACTTTTCCGTGCATTTAGACTACTCAAGTGTAGTATTTCTTCAGATGAATGTTGTTAGTTGGTTCGTCAAGCACATCTCTTTCTGAAGTTGTCAGCTAATAGGTGCCTGATCCATAGGCTGATATGATGACATAGGGACCCAACCAGTTAGGTTCAAACTTCCCTTTCTTTTCCTGATCTTGCTGATTTCTAGGATTTTCTTTGAGTACTAGGTCACCAATTTTAAAAATTTTGGGAATGACCTTATGGTTGTAGCTCCTACATATACGTTGCTGATATGATTTGAGATGAGTGTAGGCACATTGACGTCTTTCATCTAGAAGCTCGAGCTCTTGCAGTCTGTTAACTTGATACTCTTCATTTGGGATTAAGCCTTTCAAAGAGACTCTGAGAGATGGAATTTCTACCTCCAAGGGTAAAATTGCTTCTGATCCATAGACCAATGAATAGGGTGTAGCTCCTATAGGCGTGCAGATGCTGGTTCTATAGGCCCAAAGTGCTGGATTGAGTTGTATATGCTAATCTTTGCCTGCATCATTCATTGTTTTCTTTAGGATTTTCAATATTGTTTTGTTGGATGCTTTCGCCTGACCATTCCCTTGTGGGTAGTAAGGTGTAGAAAAATGATGTTGTATTTTGAATTTTTCACATAGTTCTTGGATATCTTGGTTCTTAAAAGGCTATCCATTATCTGTGATGATGGAAATCGGAATACCATATCTGCAGATCAGATAATTAAGGATAAAAGAGGCAATTTGTTTCCCAGTCACTATGGTCATGGGGACTGCTTCTATCCATTTTGTAAAGTATTCCGTTGTAGTTATAATGAACTTGTGTCCATTTGAGGATGAAGGATGAATTTTGCCGACCAAGTCTAGTCCCCACTGACAGAAGGGCCAAGATGTTGTGAATGGCTGCAGTTCCTATGCTGGTGTATGTATAAGATTGCCATGGATTTGGCATTTAGGACACTTTTTTGCAAAGTGATAAGAGTCTTTCTCCATTGTTGGCTAGTAATATCCCATTCTTAGAAGCTTTTTAGCAAGAGTAGTACTAGTTAAATGTGTACCACAGATACCTTCGTGAAGCTCGTGTAAAGCAAAGTCAGATTCATTACGATCAAGACAACGAAGAAGAGTACCATCTGGACCTCGACGGTAGAAAGTATCAGCAGTAAGAGTATAACAAGTGGCTTGCCAGATAAAGTTGTGCTTCTGGTTTCAAGATAGGTCAATGGGTAAGATATTGTTCTTAAGATAGTCGTAGATGGGTCCATATAATGGAGAGTCGGAACTAGTCAAGGCATAGATAACATGAGATTCTAAATGGTCATAGGCAGGGGAGAACAGTTGCTCTACCAGGAACTCGTAACGATTCTATTGCTTTGGAATTTGTAGTAGTGAAGCAATAGTAGCCATGGCATTAGCTACTTTATTGTCCAACCTTGGTATTTTTTCAAAGGTGACATGTACAAAATATTGCTTGAAATCATCCACCATTCGTTTGTAGGGTAATAGATTGTCATCCTTTGTTTGATAGTCATTGTTGATTTGATTGATGACGAGTTGTGAATCTCCATAGACTTTTAATTCAGTGATCTGCCATTCTACGGCCATTTTGATGCCTATAACCAATGCCTCATATTCAACAATGTTGTTGGTGCATGGAAACATAAGCCTATATGATCTTGGTATAGTGCGTCCTTCAGGAGTGATAAACAGAATGCCATCAAAATATAAGGTCCATTGTTTGGTGGAGATAGTAAGAATGTCTCTATCTGGAAATTTGATCTCCATAGTTTGTTTTCCAGGTACTGGTGCTTCTTCCAGTTGATTTGAAATTGCTTGTCCTTTGATAGCTTATCATTCTGTGTAGTGGATATCAAATTCACTAAGGATCATGACCCACTTAGCCAATCTGCCTGTAAGAGTTGCTTTATTGAGTAAATATTTGAGAGGATCAATTTTTGCAACCAGCTTAATTGTGTGAGCTAGCATGTAGTGTCAAAATTTTTGAGAGGCAAATACTACTGTTAGACAAGCCTTCTCAATGAATGTATAGTTTAATTCATATATGTTCAATGTCCTGTTGATGTAGTATATAGCTTGTTCCTTGCCTTGTTGATCTTCTTGTCCTAATAATGCCCCCAGTGATATATCTGTTGTTGAAATGTATAAAATGAGTGGCTTTCCTGCTATGGGAGGTACTAGAACTGGTGGATTCATTGGATACTGTTTGATTTGATAGAAAGATTCTACACATTTAGCTTCCCATCTGAATGGTACATTTTAATGTACCAAATGAATAAATGGGAGACTTTTATTTGCTAGTTGAGTGATGAATCACCTAATTGATTGGAGTTGTCCTTGTAGAGCTCTGAGTTGGCTGATGTTCTTTGGTGGTGGCATCTCCATAATGGCTTGTACCCTTGCTGGATCCACTTCAATACCCTTAGCTGAAACTATGTAGCCTAGTAGCTTTCCTGATGTAACCCCGAAGACACACTTCTTAGGGTTGAGCTTGACTTGGAATTTTTCCAATCTATCAAAAATCTTTTCTAAGATGCTTAGATGTTCTTCTCTGGTGAAGGATTTAGCTAGTAAATCATCTACATAGTCTTCCATGAAGGTATGCATCATGTCATGAAAGATTGTTGTCATTTCTCATTGATAAGTTGCTCCTGCATTCTTTAAGCCAAAAGGCATGACATTCCAATAGTACGTTCCCCAAGGATAGGTAAACATTGTTCTATCTTGATCTTCTGGGGCTATCTTGATTTGATTATAGCCTGAAAAACCATCCATTAGTGATAGCATTGCATGGCCTGCTGTGAGGTCTACAATTATGTCGATACTGGGTAAAGGAAAGTCATCCTTTGGACAGGGTTTGTTGACATCTCTGAAATCAGTGGAGATTTTGATACTGCCATCTGGTTTTAATACTGGTACAATGTTGGAAATCCATTCAGCATAGTCAATGGTTTGAATAAATATGACATCTAATAGTTTCTTCAATTCAACTTTAACCATGAGTGCTACATGTGGATTCATCTTTCGCAGTTTTTGCTTGACTGGCTTAGCTCCTGGAGCAATGGACAAGTGGTGCATGATTAATTATGGATCAATCTCGGGCATATCTGCATATGACCAAGCAAAGTTGATTTGTTTTTCTTTAAAAAATTTGATAAATTATGATCTTTCTACTTCTGTCAGAGATTCTGCAAGGTGTATAGTTTTGGCTGCTTCTGTAGTACCAATGTTGATTGATTGAGTGGGCTCAATTAATATGGGTGATTGCTCATGATAATGTTCACGAAGAGTGTCAAGTCTCCCATCCTTAGGTGTCTTAAAAAGGTTTTCATCCTCAGATGCATCCTTTATTTTTACTTTTGTGTGATCTATTGCTGCCATTGACTAGTTTTCAGTAGTAGATCTTTTATTTGTTTCATTTTTGCGACCGAGAGACTTGGCACTCCCCTGATTGCAGGCATCGTTACTTTGTTCATTGGTATAGTTTTTTTTTGGGTTAATAGTACATAAGTAATGGATAATGGATTCGTCATTTGGGAAAATTGGTATATCATGAGTGTCGAGTTCATCCCAGTCTATGAGGTCAGGAAAGACAAGTGGTAAGGAATCATTTGGCAGATCAAGTTCTGCTGCTATAAGTGTCAGGATGGAAGTATCATCATGATTGGCTGGGGTGTTAAATAAGTTAAGGATTTCATCAAGGTCTTCGATGGTATCATCTTTCGTGTAGACTTGCGCATAATGTTGCTGCTCGTTTTCCTTGGCGTCATAGATATTTTGTGGACCAAATTCAAGTGGTCTAGATTTTGTGTTGCATTCTTCTTGAGAGATGGGTGTATTACTGTCATTTGCACAAATATCTTTAGTAGTATTAGAATAGATGCCCCATTCATATTCATTGGAATCAGTCTCAGAGGTATTATCCCAGATTCTAGCAGTGCTGTGAATTGGTATGTTGTAGGGTGAGAACAAGTCTTTGATAATTGAGACAAGTTTGATAGTTTTCTCTGATTTTGTGTCAGATCCTGCTTCCACTCTTTGCATTTGTTCAGATACTATCTCTCCTCAAGGAGGAATGATGTAATCCGAAGGGGAGTCTTCTTTGTTGGATGTTGGTTCTTGAATATGATGTGTTTCTGCAGTAGATGCTTCCTTCTTTTGGTTGATAGGCTGCTTTTGGCATTGTTCTCGTTCTTGATGTTCCCATTCTTTATGTATTGTCTTTGCTGACTCAAATAGTGCCTCCTACCAGGAGTCTTTGTACTTCTTCTTTGCTTTCCACCGAGGTTTTTGATATTTGCGTGGTACCTTCTTTGGTAGTAGAGTGAGTTCAAAGCCCAATCCCTTTTTGTCTTTACTGAATTGTGAAGGAGGATCCAATGGTTTTGTGACGCCTTCCTGACGCTTACCAATAGGTCCTTTGCCATTGTATCCCATTTTCTACATGATTAAGTAGCCTTTTTCATATAGGTGTGTGGGTATAGCTACTTCCACAGTAGCTGCTCGGTCTTCTTCCTCATCTTTGTATAGCCAACTAAGGATATCCTTTTTCCTTGGATTCATGTGCTAGAGTGCCGAGTTGAATGAATGTGCCATCAAACTTGGTGATGGGCTGAGTTACTTGATGTGTTGATGCGGTAGGTAATCCACGAGATCTAGGTGATGTTGGTAAGTTGGCCAAACACATGGGTTCCAAAGAGTATTCTCCCATGCCTTGTTCTTTGATCTTCATTTTCTGCTTGAAATCTCTAGGTAATGATTTAGACTTTTCTTGTTGAAGATCTTGTGCTGATGAATTTTGTTTTTCTCTATTATGTGGAATCAGGCTGTCTTGGGCTGCCCCCATTGCATTACAATGTTGAAATGGATTATGATCAGGTGATATAGAAACCTCCTGGCCATTATAGGGAAATTTGACACACTGGTGATATGTAGAAGGCACTGCTTGCATTTCATGTATCCAGGGTCGACCTAACGAGATATTATATGTGAGATCTATGTCTAAGACCTGGCACATAGTATCCTTTTGTATCAGTCCTACCTGAATAGGCAACATCACGGTTCCTTTAGATGATCTTTCCTCATCATCATATGCCTTTATAGTGATTTTCTTGTGTGGATGAATAGACTCTTAAGAAAAGCCTAATGCACAGATAAGTTTTAAGGTACAAATATTAAGTCCAGCTCCTCCATTTATTAATACTCGTTTAACTCATTGTTTATAGACTATGACTTCAATATGGAGAGGAGTATTATGTGGATGGCTCAATGAGATATTATCATGCTCAGAAAAAGTGAAGTTATGAGGTCCTGTGATATGAGCCACCATGGCTTGGAATTTGTCAGAATCAAGATCTTGAGGTTCATTTGTTTCGAGTAATGCTTGTTCCAATATGTCTTTGTGTTTTGGCGAAAGTTTTAGCAACTCCAGTATAGATATTTGAGCAGGAGTTTTGCACAGTTGACTGACTAGGTCATATTGAACTTTAGTTATGGTGTTTGTTGTTGGCATATGTCCCTTCAAGACATATTTTTGAGCTTTGGTTGTTACGTTGACGGATTCATGTTCACACATATCTTTGATTGTGATAACATTAACTTGATTATCTACAACTGATATATGATCAATGGTGTTATTGTAGATGTGATTGATACGAGCCCCACGCGTGTGTATCATTTGAGGTTGAAGCTTCATCTTTGTTGTAGTTTGGAAGAGGATTCTTAAACGCTCCATGGTCACCATTTGTCTTGAGACCATCCACCGTTAAATCAGCTCTATCAATCATGTCCTGGACAATGTTTTTCAGTCTCATGCAATCATTTGTTTGATGACCTTTGTTGCAATGAAAATCACGAAAGTGCGAGTCATTCCACCAAGGTGGTTTGATTTGTGGTTCATAGTTGCTGATTGCTTGTAAAGAGATAATTTTGTTTTCCAGGAGTTCTCTGAATGCTGACTCAAGTGATTGTCCCAATGGTGTGTAGACACGTTTTTGAAAATTGTTGGTGTTACCTTGTGAATTGTTATTAGGCCCCCGATTTGTGTGATTGTTTTGAGCATTGTTGGCGTTGTTGGTGTTGGGTTGACCTTGATTGGTATTCAGTGTGTAAGTGTTAGTGTCTGGGTTAGCACCTTTGGGATTCTTTGTAGCTTGAGTATTTCCTGATAATGCGAGCACGAGCTGCTTAGATTTTGGATCATGTTATTCATTGCCTCCTTCATTTCCATTGTTTTTGTTTCTGGTCTAGATTCTAGATTTTTCCAAATTGTTGTTGTTTTGGTTATTGTATTGCGATGAACTTGTTCCTTCTTTGAAGAATTTTAGTGTTCCTTTCTTGACACATGCTTCTTCCACTTGAATGCCATTTTCAATCAATTTAGCAAAAGATGGCATGCATTGGAGTTTGAGCCTGTAACTCATCTCACCATTCAAGTTGTCGATGAAAATTTCCATTTTCTCCTTTTCAGGGATATCTCAAGGATATCTTGAAACCATACGTCGCCATCGTTGAAGGAAAACCATGAATGTTTCATTGTTTTTCTATTTGGTGTTACAGACGTCTGACATGGTGATAGCATGTTGAATGTTATAGGAATATTGAGTTATGAATTTGTTGACTAGTTCATCAAATGATCTAACGGGAGGTGTGATTTTGGATAACCATTACATTGTTTGCCCTCCCAAGCTTCTTGGGAACAACCTCATCAAATAAGTATCAACATGAGTGAATTCAAGACTCATTGTGTAGAATTCTGGAACATGATCATGGGGATCGCTTTTTCCATCATATTTGTCAAATTTGGGAACATCTGAGTTTGGAGGAAAAGGTATCATGTTCAATCTTCTGTCAAACAGATAAGGACAAATTTTAGTTAAGGAGTACCGTACTGTTGTACCTTGTTGTATGTCTTGCATTTGTCTTTGTAACATTTGCATTTGTTGTTTAAGAGCAATCAAAGGTGCATTGTTTTGTTGAGGGAAGAATTCTTCTCTTGCATTAATTCTAGGCTGAAATGCGGTATGGAACGGTATGTTTTGTTTAAGGATGTTTTGTTCTGGTAGATTTTGTTCAGGAATATCTTGCTCAAGGTCAAGTTCGTCTTCTTCTCTTTGTCATTCTTGATATTCGTAATATTGAGATCTTGTTCGAAAAATGTCTGTATCAAAGTCCTCTGGAAGTTTAACTCCTTTGCTTGTGAGCATGAGTAGGTATTTTTCTTTGTCATTTTCCATGAGCCTTTCCACAAGCTTTTGAAATGAAGCACTTTCTTGACATTCTTGAAGAAGTTCTTCAGAAATTTCAATGTCCTCTAGATGCGAACCTTCGAAAGGATTAGATAACCTTTGATTCATGTTGGATTCAGTTTGTGCTTCGCTTTATTTGTTTTGTTGAAAGTGAGTGACAATAGGCATTTTAGAAATATTCGGGGGTTGGTGGTGGTAACCTTGGGAAGTTCTAAGTGATGCACTCATCAGGAAAGAATGCTAGATTGATCTGTTCTCCATGATTTATTTGTTGACTAGACATGGATTTTTGACAGAATGCTCTACTCTTCAAAGGGTCCTTGTCAAATTCGTTTGATTTGTTCTAAATATATAATTGTACATGACGAAGGAATGTTCGATGAGATTTGAAGAGTTGTCGGTTGATGTATAAAAATTTATTTCTTTTGGCAAGTTTCAAAGAACTTGGTTGTTGTTTCTTCAACTTAGTGTTATGATAAATATTCTTTCTTCTCAGAATATGAGGATTAGTCATGCACAAGCGATCAATGGTTTCCTTTCTAGTTGTTTTAGATTCAGTTTATCTTATTTTGGAAACTTAAGTTTTACTTTATCAAAGTGAAGGTTTAGATGCCCCCTCATGACAAAGTGCATCAAATGATATGGAATAAAGCTTTCCCAATATGGAAACTCGATTTGACAACTTGGAGTTTTAAACAAGTATGTTTTGGGATAAAAATCCGTGTGATAAAAAGGACCTATTTGCCACTTGTGATGATGTTTCCTGATTTTGATAGGATAGATATGTTTATTGTGCGAGCAGTTTCAGATTTTGGACAACTTTTGTTTGATGAGAAACTTGCTTTGGAAATAGCTTTTGATACTCTATGAAAGGAGGTTTCCGAAAATGCTTTCAAAATTTTCCAATTTGACCTTTGTTTTGCCCCCTTTTTTTCTGGTTTTGACCAAGCACTGAAATAGAGATGCTATGTGCTACAAAATGTTCTCAAAGTGCTAAGGAAAAGACCCCACGCACTATGCTGCCCCCTGCTACGCGCTAACTAGTTTCACTGGTTAAATTTGTTTCACCTTTGGTTTAAAAGATCATGCACTAATATGAGTCGCTGACGCGCTACTGTTTATATTCTATGCGCTAAAGGTTGACTTCCACGTGCTAAGATGATGCTTCAACGCGCTAAACTATTTTCAAAACGCGCTAACTGCTACTACTGATTTTAGATTCTGGTGAAGTGCTACTGTTAAGACTTTATGTGCTAAAGATAGGGTTTGATGCACTAAGGTATGGTTGCTACGCACTAAGATGCTACTCTTACGTGCTAAACTGCCCTGACTTGATTATTTTCTGCAATTTTTGGAGTTTTTTTTTTACCTTAAGTTTTTAGTGATGATAGATGATTTTCTGAAGTAACAAATGAAGACACAACACCAAAGAAGTAACCATTTTTCCTTAATCTAAACAGTAAGTGTATGTTTTGCGAGGATGTGTTCAAGTCCCCAATGTTTCAATAGGTTTAGATACAAAGAATACACTTCAAAAAGACTCTTTATTCAAGGGTCATAAGTAATACCATAGCCCACTAGTCTCGGTACTCTGTCAGCTCAAACAATCATGTCACCCCCTACAGGGCGCCCATTTTTTTGCCTTTTGCCAGAAATTAACTAAAAGTGAATTGCTTCACAATTGAATAGTTATCTTGGGAGATATATGGTGAGCGATCTTGAGGGTGGATTCTTCCCCACCCTTGCACTATGATATTACAAATGTCTAGTTACTGACTCGGCTCAAAGTTTCTATTCTAAGGTTCATAATCAAGCTTCCTGTTCGGCCGTCAGTGATAAACTCCCTCAAGAGGCTTCCCAACCTTTAGAACAAAGGCTTTACTTATCTCAAGGATACTGGGGGAAGGCTAATCGCTGCGTGCAACCATTGAAAAGGACTTTCGTCACTTTCCACTTTTGATTATAGTGGGTTGGAACACTTGGCGTCAAAACCATTTCCCACTTAGGTTGTTCTGTTCACATCAGACAAAGAATGGCTTTAAGAGTTTTTCAACCCCTCGGGAAGGCAGGTCTGCTAAAGGATTTAAATGCAATAAACACTGAAAGTGTAAGAGTGGTTTGGATTTTTTATCACCCAGTTAAGGGGAGAGCATATTCCTTCCACTTTCGTAGCAAAGAAAACAAGTGTTCTTTTTAACTCTTCATTGCAATGATTTGTTAAAATATATATGGAGATGTTGCTCCACAAAAACATGGTGTTTATTTTATTCCTTCAAAGCAATGATTTTCTAATCTAGGAAAAGAAACTAGTCAACAAAACAGAACTTCAATCTTGGTCAACAAAAGAAATCAATAAAAGGGGAAGGACTTCCCTCTTTAACTTGAAAACAAAAATTTGACAAATGCAGTTTCTTTTACTTTGCAAAAATTTGAAGTTGATCATTTTAAACACCAAAGGATGGTGAGGTTGTTTTTAAAGCTTTTTGCAAAATGAAAGATTGTCTTGTTCTTTTTAATAACCCAAAAAGGAAAGTTTTTCTCCTATGAAAGCAAGAAAGATTTTGATTGTGATTCTTTTTAGGTACCCAACCAAAATGTGAGTTCAGTTTTAAGAACAATTAAAAGAGGTTCAAATTTTAACTAACTTATCTAAGTTAGTAAAAAATCTAAACTATCTTAATGATCCTAAAAATGGAGCTCCTATCTGCAAGAAAATTGTTAGAACCCTACGAAATAACAAGCAAAATCGTTAGACAAATGTGGACTTCAACAAGTCTAATTTCGCACTCGGTTACAACTTTTATTTTTTTGCCTCAGTTTGTGATGCACTACATAACAAACTATATGAACTACAAAGTAATTTGGATGCGCTATCGAAAAGGCCTGACATGCTAAACTGTTTTTCAGATGTGCCACTCTGTTTTTCTCCCACGTCAAGACCTACAGGAAAAAATTAGCGGAGACTATGCGCTAAGGTAAGGACTTCACGCACTAGAGTATAGACCCCACACGCTAAACAATGTGTTGGATGCGCTAAAAGATCCACCAAATACGCTAAGGGATGTTCCCTACGCGCTAATTCTTGTTTCCCACATACCTGCAAAAGTGTTTATTTTTTAAAACCGATTTGATTAATGGGGTAGTGCCCCACGGTGGCGCCAGAAATGTATGTGGGAAAAGCGAGTTGATGAAACTTAAAATGTGAAAAATGAAGCTCCAAGAGGCTTGTCCACACACCCACAGACTTCTTGGTGCAAGTTATGGAGTCATGAAAAATGACTCAACTTCCCAAGGATGGTTCCATGGTTCTCTATCTCACAAGGTCCCTCAAGCCAATGCCTTTGCTCTTAGATCATTGAGCAAAGTGGCTTTGGGATGACAAATGCAAGAACGAGGGATGCTTTTGATTGATTGTAACATGAGAATGCATCCTATCTATGCATGATCCTACAAATGCAATAAAATAAATTATAAGATGACAAGATTAGTAGTAATACTATCCTAACATGATATACTAGTTATATGATTTAAGCTAATGATAAAGGAAGTAGTCTAAAATGTTTATTAGATTAATTCCTTTTGCAAAGAGAGACTAGATGTGCTAAAATTGAGCATAAATGAGATACTAAAGCTTGCATGGATCTTAGATAATAGATTTCTTAGATTCATGGATCCCTAAAAATGGAGGAAGGAGAGCTCTATTTATAGCAAAAATAGGGCAATGGATGGCCAGGATTGAAAGAGTTAATCAAGGGTCAAGATTGAAAGTTGTCAATCCATGTTTTCAATTTTCACCAATGAAATAGCGACAATTGTAATCATAAGGCTGGTTGAGAGGAGATGTAAGAAGCATTAATTGCTTGAGAATACCTCATGGTTACCCTAGGGGGTAAGGGTTAAGGTTAGGTTAGGGTTATCCATTGGATAAAACTTTTATCCAAGGGGTGAACTCTTGTGCAAAGGTTAAAGAAATAACTATGGTCAAAGCAATAAATGCTTGATGAGACCCTTGGGTTAGATGGAGGTTAAGTTAGGAAAAAAGTCTCTAACCATGCCACTAAGGGTTAGTTAACCATTAATGGTTTGAAGACTTTGGGGACAAATTTGTAAGAGTCCTTCCAAATTTGGGGCATATTGTTGAATGGATAAAGGCTTTAATGCATTTTGAAGACTTTACTCCAAATTTGAGAAGTGACCTCCTCAAATTTAGGGAAAGGGGATAATTGATGGGTTTGGGTTAATTGATTAGGATTAGATGGATTCTAGAAGAATTTAGGAATAGGGTTTAGGATGCAAGTGGGAGATGTAGGAAAGTGCAAGTGGGTGAGGGAAAATAGAATTAATTAAAATAAATTGTTTTATTTCAATTTGGTTGCAAGTTGGGGATTTTAAATAAATTAGATTTATTTAATTGGGGTAAACTATTTAATTAAATGTGAATTTAATTAAAAAGTAGAGAGAAGGGGTTTATTTAAATAAAATGATTTATTCAATTAAATGATGCAAAAAGGGCTTAAGTGAATTTAACTAAATAAATTGAATAGTTTACTTAATTAAATAGAGGAATGTGGGTGATATAATTAAATTGGATTTAATTAAATAGAGGAATGAACATAAAATATTCATTTAGGAATATGGTCATTTTTATATGTCTACACAAGAAACTTGATATAATGGTTCAAGTTGACATGAGTAGTGCTTGCAGAACAGACAAGGATTATCTCCTTTCATGCATGACTTGGAACGTCCTCCTTGATCTTTTGTCGGTCGTATCCCAAGACAAGTTCATACCATAGTAAGAGATAAACCTTTATCGAGCTTGGATGAGGTAGTAGGAACCAAAGATGGAGCATTGCACCTGTAAGCAAACAACATATATAAAGAATAAAGGATATGGACCCTCGATAATGGTTCATGCTCATATGGTCGAGGTATACGTTGTAGTCAGCAAGCCATAGTGATCTATGACTATATTTTGCATATGATCACGTAACTTAGTGAACTTCCCACGTAGACACCATTAGTACATGCCCTAGAACTTCATCCGAATAATTCTCAGAAGACATACAAACAATGTTGTAGGAACAATCTCGGCTACTCTAATCACTTGCGGATATCCCGGAGTAGCGTAGGAAGCTGATATAAATAAATGAATGAATAACCTACAAATCAACCAAGTATTTGATAGCTTAAAAAAAAAATTCTTGTCAAAGAAAATGTGATCTTGTCTTTGTTTTGGTAAGGAAGGATGCATCCTTGTTAAGACAGTTGGTGTGTCAATGTTGATTGTTGGGTTGATGTGATAAGTGGTCATCGTTTGAGTATTTCACAATGTTTGTTTGGTATCTGCTCTGAAAAATGTATGTACAATGTGTTGCCATGTTTTTGATTGATTTGATGTTTTCTAATGTTTTTGGATTTTGTGAGATAGTTTTCTAGTGTTTTTGGTATTTTGATGATTGTTTTGAATGTTTTTTGGAGTTTTGTGAGACAATTTTCTGAATGTTTTTGGTATTTCGATGATTGTTTTGAATGTTTTTTGGATTTTTGTGAGATAGTTTTGAATGAAGAACTCAATGAATCACAAAATAATGTAGAATCCACTTCCATCAACTAGATTAAGGGTATTGCCTCCAGTTTAGACATGACCATGAAAAAGCGGGTTGCGAAACGCATGAAATACTATCTTGGATTGCAGATCAATAACAAGCCATGGTTTGGATGGATGGATGAATGGATGAAATGAATGTGATCGCAACAAGTCTGAAAGACAATGGAGCCATAGCCTTTATGAGTGGCGCCTAATTGCCAGGTTTTCACCATCGCACTTACCCAAGGTGCCACCAGAGTGGTTGCTCACCATTTGGATGCATGATTTTTCTTTACTATTTTGATTTTTTTGCATTTTCTTCAGGACATTTATCTGAATTTTTTTTGAGTTTTTTGCCGATATGTAGGGGAGCCTAATGCTTTGTACAACATATGTATAAAACCGTTTGAGGTGCATGTTGTTGATCGGATCTGCTAGCGGTTCACCTTCTAAAGTAACAAACTGACATGCCCCGATCCCAAATACAACAGTGATAACATATGGACCGAGCTAGTTTGATTCAAACTTCCCTTGATGTTCTTGGTTTGGTTGGTTACGAGGATTCTCTCAAAGAACAAGATCACCTACCTCAAATGTATGAGGTCTAACCCGATGATTATAGCTTCGGCTCATGCATTGCTGATAGGCCTTGAGCTGATTGTATGCAGCTTGTCATTTCTCATCAAGTAGCTCTAAGTCTTGAAGACATGATACTCTGTATGCTTCATCATCTATAGGATTATGCAAGGAAACCCATAGAGATGGTATCTCTACCTCAATAGGTAAAATAGCCTCAGCTCCATAGACAAATGAGTAGGGATTTGCGCCTATAGGGGTTTGAATGCTAGTTCGATATGCCCATAGTGCTAGATTCAATTGAACGTGCCAATCACGACCAACATCATTGACTGTCTTCTTGAGAATTCTCAATATGTTCTTGTTTGATTCTTTGGCCTGACCATTTCCTTGTGGGTAATAGGGAGTGGAAAAGTGGTGTTGGATATGAAACTTCTCACAGAGCTCACACACATATTAATTTTTGAAAGGAAGACCGTTATATGTGATGATGGACATGGATACACCATACCGACAGATGATGTAATTAAGGATGAATGAGGCGATCTTCTTGCCGATGACTTGGGTAAGTGGAATAGCTTCAATCCACTTTGTGAAGTATTTGGTGGCGGTAATAATGAATTTGTGGTTGTCAGATGAAGATGGATGGATTTTACCCATAAGGTAAAGTCCCCATTGACAAAAAGGCCATGGTGTTGTGATTGGTTGCAATTCCTATGTTGGTGCATG
This sequence comes from Cryptomeria japonica, assembly GCF_030272615.1. Lineage (NCBI taxonomy): Eukaryota > Viridiplantae > Streptophyta > Pinopsida > Cupressales > Cupressaceae > Cryptomeria > Cryptomeria japonica. Next base: position 561,682,080 of record NC_081415.1, read on the forward strand.
TATCAAGTCTCCATGAACTTGGCATTTTTTGCATTTTCTGACAAAATAGTAGGAGTCTTTTTCCATGGATGGCCAATAGTATCCAGTGCGCATGAGTTTCTTGGCTAGTGACGGACCACTTGCATGAGTTCCACAAATTCCTTTATGTACCTCTTCTGAGGCCTTTGTTATCTCATCCTATTCTAGACATCGAAGGAGAGTACCATCAAGACTGCATCAGTATAGGGTTTCAACAATAATGGTATATCAAGTGGTTTGGTGAATGAAGGTTTTATGTTGGTTATTTGATTGGTCAGGAGGAAGTGTGTGATCGTAGAGGTAGGTGTAGAACTCATCGTACCATGGGGATTCAGAACTGACTAGGTGACATATCATCTCGGATTCGAGGATATCATAAGCGGGAATCCAAAGATGTTCTACCAAGAACTCGTAGCATGTTGAATTATGTGGAAGATCAAGGAGAGATGCAATAGTAGCCATAGCGTCAACAACTCGATTCTGATTTCTAGGTATCTGCTCAAACGTGATAGTAGTAAATAATTCCTTTAAACTGTCCACCATTTGTTTGTATGGCATGAGTTTTTCATCCTTGGTCTGATATTCATCTGTTGCTTGTCGAATGACCAGTTGGAAGTCACCATATACTTGTAGTTCTTGTAACTTCCATTGTATGGCTAACCCGAGTCCTATGATCAAGGCCTCATCTTCAGTTATGTTGTTTATGAATGGAAATGTGAGCCTGTAAGACTTCAAGATGTTGTCACCTTGAGGTGTGATAAACAAAATGCCTACCCCCGAGCCATGCCTAGTGTATGAATCATCAAAGTATAGTTTCCATGGTTGTGTTGTTGTGATCATGAATATCTCTTCATCTGGAAAATTGGAAATGAGAGGATGATCGCCTATGAGGGGTGCATCGGCCAACTGATCTGCAATAACTTGTCCTTTAATAGCCTTACGGTCCACATACTCGATGTCAAATTCACGTAGAATCATCACCCATTTGGCCAAGCGTCCTGTCAATGCTGCTTTGCTAAGTAAGTATTTGAGTGGATCAATTTTTGGAATTAGTTGTACTTTATGTGTCAATAGATAGTGCCTTAGTTTAGTAGCTGCCAAGATTACTACTAGGCAAGCTCGCTCAATAGGTGTGTAATTGAGTTCATAGCCAACCAGTATGCGAAAGATATAGTAAACAACACACTCTTTCCCTTCTGCATTGTGTTGTGCCAGTAGTACACCTAATGTTGTATTTGTTGCTTAGATATAGAGTAATAAAGGCCTACTTGGATATGGTGGGATCAACAATGGTGTATTCATGAGATAGTCTTTAAGCGTTTGGAATGCTTGCTGGCATCTGGCATCCTATTGAAAGAGGATGTTCTTGTGTAGAAGGTGTGTAAAGGGATGATACTTATCTGCCAGTTGTGCAATGAATCTTCGGATGGATTGTAGCTTCCCTTGTAATGTCCTTAGCTGATTGATATTTTTTAGAGGTGGCATGTCCATGATTGCTTTGACCTTTGCAGGATCAACCTCAATACCTTTGCTTGAGACAAAGTATCCTAGAAGCTTCCCTGAGGCTACTCCAAAGACACATTTCTTTGGGTTGAGTCGAACATGATATTGTTCCGATCTGTCAAAGATTTTCTCTAATATGTCTAGATGACCTTCTCCTGTGAGTGATTTTGCCAGTAAGTCATCAACATAATCTTCCATTATAGTATGCATCATATCATGGAAGATGGTGGTCATTTCTCTTTGATAGGTCACTCAGGCATTCTTTAGACCAAAAGGAATTACATTCCAGCAGTATGCTCCCCATGGATATGTGAAGGTCATCTTATGTTGATCTTCTAGTGTGATCTTTATCTAGTTGTACCCTAAAAATCCATCCATGAGTGAAAGCATGCCATGTCCTGCTGTTAGGTCTACTATGATGTCGATGTTTGGTAGGGGGAAGTCATCTTTAGGACATGCCTTGTTCAAATCTCTGAAGTCAGTACAAATACAGATGCCCCCATTTGGTTTGCCGACAGGCACAATGTTGGATATCCAATCTACATAATCAATTGATCTAATAAAACCAACATCTAGGAGTTTCTTAAGTTCTTCTTTGACTCGTACTGCAATCTAAGGATGCACCTTGCGAAGCTTCTGCTTGAAAGGTTTGGCTCCTTCTATGACGGTGAGGTGATGCATGACTAAATCAAGATCAAGCCCAGGCATGTCTGCATAGGACCATGCAAAGTTAATCTGGTGCTTCTAGAAGAATTCAACAAACTTAGGCTATTCCTCTGGAGTTAAAAGAGATGCCAGATGTATGTGATGAGGAGTTTCAGGAGTCCCCACGTTGTATTCTTTTGTTTCCTTGATGAGAATTGTTGATCATTCCTGCTGTGTATTAGAAGGGAGAATGTCAAACCTTTCATCCTCTGATGCCTCAGAGAGGTTTTCACCATTGGATACGCTCTTTCTTTTTACTTTTGTGGGATCAAACAGTGCCACAGTGTGGTTTTCACTGGAAGATCCATGTTTTATTGTTATATTTTTGCAGCTAAAAGGTTTGGCATCCACCCCAAAGTATGTTGCGCTATTAAGTTCAATGGTGAATCCAGCTTTGTGATCCTCTCTTGGTATGTTATCCCATAGTTCCAAAAAATCAATGATCACCTCATCGTTTTGGAAATGGTCAAGACATGGGGGATTAGGTTGGTTCCATTCGATGAGTTCAGGATGGATAATGGGCATTACCTCATTGATTAGGTTAAGTTTGTTAGATGTGTCAGTGAGGGTTAAGACGTTGTGGTGAAGGTCGTTGATGATACTCTCCCTATCAGAATCAAGCGTAGGATGTGACGTAGGGTCTGTGGAAGAAGTTTCCAATTTAGGAACCCAAGAGGTCTTTATCTGTGCTTCTCCGTAAATAGGGATGTCTTTGTGAGGTGGAGGTAGTGATGTGTCTTCCTCATATGAAGTATTAAGCTAGATGGAATCAAATTCCCATTCATATGAGTCATTCTCTAAGTCACTTTCCAGTATCTAATTACTATACCATACCAGGATGTCCTTTGAGTTAAACACTGCAGGTGTGATCAGTTTTGTAGATGAAATGATTGGTGCTACAGGAAGGACTATGGGGATCAATGAATTCGATACAGGGATTATTGGTAGTGTTGACTCTGCTACTTCTGTTGGAACTGCTGGTGTCATAGATACTGTTGTGGGTTCTGATACAGTTGCTGCTGCTAATGGTTCTATTGATGTTATTGCTACTGCTGATGGGATTGTTAGTTTGATTGGTGGGATGATGGGTGTTGTAGATGGTTTTGCGAGGAATTTTAGCCTTAATGGGGCGATCAGTGTGGTGCGTGGTGCTGCTGATATAACCAAAGGTGACCTCTTTGTAATAGGCTGATATAGTGGTTTGCTGGGTTTCCCTTTGAATCTGAGTTTAGGAAAGATCTCCTTTTGAAAGCCTAGTCCTGTGTTATCTTTGGGCTTTAATTCCGAATACAACGGTTCATGTCATCATTTCTTGCAAGGTCCCAAATCACTCTGACCATCATAACCCATTCTTTGCATAATGAGAAGGCCTTTTCCATATTGATCTGTGCGAAGCTTAGCTTGCGAAATGTCGGTGGTGATAGGATCTTTATAGATCCATTCTGCTAAGTCATCATCTCTGGTCTCTTCCTCTTGACTCTTTCCAAGGATGAATGATGTCAAAGTACATGCTGGCTTGATCAGTGGTTGTTGAAGTAACCGTTGAGGTTTACCATGAGTTCTAGGAGAAATAAGCATTTGTCCAACACAAATGAGTTGACTGAGATTGTATTCCCCAGGACCTTCCTCTGCTATCTTCATCTTGAGCTTCTCTTGCTTGGGTATAGTGGTGTTTGAACTGGAAAGAGATGCTGGACTTACGTATGATGTGGATGAGATGGCTTCTCTATTGTTGGGAATGGTAATCTCTGGTTGATGACTGATATTATGACAATATGCAAAGGGATTTGCATCTCCCAGGATTGTGATTTCTACACCATTATGCGGGAACTTGATGCACTGATGGTAGGTAGATGGAAAGGCTTGCATGGCATGTATCCAAGGTCTTCCTAACAATAAATTGTATGGCAAAGGAAGGTCCAGAACTTGATAGATGATGTGCTTCACCACAAGGCCTACTTGGATTGGTAGCACAACTGCCCCTTTGGATGAACGCTCTGCATCATCATAGGCTTTTATTGTTATCTTCTTACGGGGCTCCACTAATTCAACTGCATATCCCAAAGCTATGACTAATTGTAGTGTACAGATATTCAGGCCTGCTCCATTGTCGATCAAGACTCGCTTGATCCTATATTGGTTGATAAACCCTTCAATGTGGAGTGAGGCGTTATGAGGTTGCTGGAAGGATGAGTTGTCACTTTCAGAGAAAGTGAGACAAGGTGATGAGCTTATATTTCCAACCATAGCTTGGAACTGATCTGTATTTAGGTTTGCAGGGATTGATGCCTCTTGGAGAGCTTGATCCAAGATTGTTTTATGGGATGGAGATAGGCGCAATAGCTCTAAGATAGATATCAATGTGGGCATTTTGTCTAACTATTCCACAAGGTTATACTGCTTTGGGATAGATGGGGTGCCTTATGGAGTTGCTTTTATAGTGATCTTGCCGCGACGTGTAACAACATTGCAAGTGGAGTTGGAATATTTTATGGTAATAGTTACAATTTGTTCATCGGCATCGCATAGATGATTCACAATGTAATTATACGCGACTTGTGTATAATCAATAGTGTCTATGTTTCTCCCTGAAGTGGAAGAACCCATTTGATGTTGTGATGGAAGTTGATTTTTAAACATGAGATGACCATTGTTTGTTGTCTTTGGGTCATGTCCTTCGATTTTGATTTCACCTCGGTCAATAAGATCCAAATAAGATCTTTCAATCTGTTAAAATTGCTTGTCTTATGCCCTTTCCCTTGATGGAAATCGCAATGTTCAGTATCCCTCCACCATGAAGTTTTGACTTGAGGCTCATAATTTGATGTTTTGGGAAAGGTCACCAAATTTTGAGAAACCAACTGATGTAACACTGTTTCGATGGGTTCCCCTAAGGGAGTGTATGTTCATTTTGGTTTAGAATTTTGTTGACGTTGTCTGGGTTCCTCTTGAGATGTTTGTGTCCTTGATTTGAAGGAGCAACTATGTCATTCTTGGGTGGGGGGTTCTGTCCTGCAAATCGAACCATAGGTTGTGCACTTTTGATATTTCTTGCATCCACAACCTCGTCATTGATGATATTTTTGTTTGTGTTCTAGAAATTAGGCTTGTCACTATTGAAGCGTGGGCGAGGGCCATCCTTTGGTTCATTATATATTTTGATAAGCCTTTTTTTTATGAGAGCTCGTTCACATTTTAAGCCTTTGGTGATCATGTCATTGAAAGAATCTGTGTCTTTTACATCTAGGTGAAATTCTATTTCATCATTTAAGTTGGAAATAAATATTTCCACTAGTTCTTGTTTAGGTAACTAAAGAGAACATCTACTAGATATTTGACACCATCGTTGCAGAAAGACTGAAAATAGCTCACCTGGTTTTTGCTTAGTGTTACATAGATCAACCATTGTGATATCACGCTCAATGTTGTGTGAGTATTGTGCTAGGAACTTTTGGATGAGTTCTTCAAATGTCCTAATGCCACCCGGTAATTAGGAAAACCATGATGTGGTTGTTGCTCCCAAGCTTTGGGGAAAAATTCGCATTAGGTATGTGTCCTCATATGCCACTTCGAGGCAAGCTGAATGGAATTCTCTAACATGATCATGAGGATCTCCTTTTCATCTATACTTTTCAAACTTGGGTGTTTCAAACCCTCGCGGAAAAGGTGGCATATGAAGATTCCTATCAAAGGGATAGGGACAAATGTCATTGAGTGAAAATTGATTAGTTTTTACACCACTATGAAGTTGTTGGGCAATATTTTCAACTTGTTGCCGCAACATGTCTATTTCATTTGGAGGAGGAGGTGGAGGATTACCTTGATGAAGGTTATATCTGATGTGATCTTGACCTCTTTCATCCTCATTACGACTTTGGCATTCTGATGCTTGTCTTAGTTGTGCAACATCAAAGTCAGAGGGTAGTTTAGCCCCCTCTTGAGCAAGTCTTAAAAAGTGAACATAGACATTGCTCTTGAGTATTTTGTCAAAAATTCTATTAAAGAGAGGGTTGTGTTGTGCCCTTTCTATTGTTGTAGGAGTAGGAGTACTTGGATTTTCATCATTTGTGTTTCCTCCAAGGGCTTCTTGGAATTCATTAATATTTTCCTCCTCTTCCTCTTCAATTTCTTGTTGTCTAGACCTGGATCTGGTATGAGCCATTTTGTTTACAAGTTTTTGTTGAATTTTAATGAAAATGACAATGAGATGGTGATGAAATGAAAGATTGATGTTTTGTAAAGTGCTATGCATACGAATCCCTAGCACTAAAGGTAGATGTTACCAAAGTTCTTTCTTGAATTACTTGTTGTGTTGGATTGACAAAGTTTGATGTGATAAGGTGTAGAGAAATTTGAGATGTATTACAGACTCAACTACCTAGTAATGAGAGGATACACTCAGAGACTAGTTTTAACCTGCGTAGAAATGTCTCTTAGGATGAGTTTATCCTAGATGTAGAGACACTCTAAGAAGTGATGGATTTGCATTTGATTCAAGCAATATCCAAATAGAACTTAGGACAAAATCCTCTTGATGTTTTGAGAGTTGGAATGGATTTGATGAGATGAATATGATAATGGATGAGATGTGAACTTCAATAGAAACTTTGTGTTACAAATTGAACAAACTATTCCTCTTCTTGTTCAGGGGTTGATGGTTCTTCCCTAGCCGAGTTATATGTGATACAAATATTTGGAAACAAGGTGGGATTGATCTTGCCTCCCTTATTTTGATGATAACTTAGAGCTCTATATTGAGTAAAAGCTCTATGGTTTAATGATTCTTGATCAAACTCGTTTGATTTCCCTTGAAGGTAAAGATGCATGTGACACAAGAAGGTTCTATGAGAGACAAATATTTGTCTATTAAGATAGAAGAATTTCCTCCTTTTGATAAAATCCTTTGAGCTCAATGGTCTTTTCTTCAAGTTGATGTGTTGATGAAGATTCTTCTTTCTCAAGATGTGAAGAATAGTCATATAGTTTGATACTTTTGATTGTTTGCTTTTTGTTTTTGATCTTTTGTGTTTTTGAAAATGTTTGTGTTGGATGATTACTTGTTTTGGAATTGGATTTTCTGATTTTTCTTTGACAAGAAAAAAAAGCAAGCACACAAACACAAGAATGTTGCCTCAAAAGGCACAAGTAAGTATGGGTCTAGATCAACCCAATCTTTTTGAATTTTTTTATGACCCTTTCCTTCAAATGTATTTTAGGTGTTTCCCAAAGCCTGAAGTCGGCTCAATTTGCATTGGTCTTGACTCAAAAATGAAAACACTTCAAACACTTTTTATCCCTAAAGTCAAATGGCTAGTTGTGATAATTTCAGCCCACATCTTGATATTTCTTCGACTTTGGTACTACATACCTTATGAATCCTGTTGTGGCAGGCAAGAATGTGATATACTAAGTCTTGTGTGAGCATAACAAATAGATGATCCCTATGATGGGGGAGTCACCACTTTTATTAGGCTACAAGTAACCTTTCAAAAAGCTATGTTTCTAATCAAGGAAATATGTATGGTGAGTATCTTGAGAGCAAAACCTTCTATGCTCTTGCACTAAATTTATCACAAATATCCTCAATCAATAGAACGAGTGGGCTACTACTTAAAAGTGTTTAGTAATTTTTGATGTTTTTGGACATAAGTTCATTCTGTAGTGACTCACTTAAGAGCCTTGTAACTTGTGGCAGGGCCCATTTGTCCTTTCAGCAAGTTACACTGTAGGAACGGCTATACCCAAGACTACAGCTTTCGCTCTCACCTGATTTCTATAGTGGCTCAAAGGATTTACCGTGCGAGGTCATTCCCAAGAGTGATGTGTCTCTTGGCAGACCTCTCTTAAAAAGATAAAATTTTGAGTGTTACTAACACTTTTCTCTCGCACCTAGGACTACGAAAGCCAAGGGAGAAGATAGTGTGTGTTAGAAGCGGGACCACTCGAAAAACTCTTTTGTACAAGTGTGCCAAACACAAAATACACTTGTTCTTTTTAACTTGTCATTGCAATGATGTTCTATCTAATTTGGAGATGTTGCTCCAACAACCATGATGTTCTTTTTAATTTCAAAGGCAATATGTTTGAGTAAACTAGAATTTGAGATCTTGGTCAATTGAAATTGAAACACGTATGCATGAAGTAAAATCATTTTGCAAAATGAGACAAGTTGATTGTTCTTTTTACTTGGACAAAATCGAAGTGTTGATTGTGAATTTTTAATTCTGGATTGATGCAAGGAAATCAAATTTTTGTGTTGTTGATTTTAAGCACCAAAAGAAAATGAATTCTAACTTGCAAGAAATAAAGTTGTGTTGTGATTTTTAGAGCACCAAATGAAAGTTTGTTTCCTAACTTGCAAGTAAACAAAATTGTGTTGTGATTTTTAGAGCACCAAATGAAAGTTTGTTTCCTAACTTGCAAGTAAACAAAATTGTGTTGTGATTTTTAGAGCACCAAATGAAGTGTTTTTGATTGTTAAGTAACAAAAGGGGTTAGTTTAAAACCTACACACGAAACGAAAAATTAGTAAAATCCAAAAATATGGTGGGCTTCCACAAGCCTAAAAAAATAATATTATCAGTTAAAAGGCATTTTTTTACAACGTTCTGTTACAATAGCGCTACTCTGTTTGACAATAGAAGCACTACTTAACACAAACGCGCTAAAGTATAGACAAACGCGCTAAAGTAAAAAAATTTAAACAGCAATACAAGTGCGCTAAAATATGGACAAAAGCGCTACTTAAGACTCAAAAGCGCTAATATATAGACAATAGTGCTAAATTTGAGACAATAGCGCTAAAAGATCAAATTGCAATAGTGCTAAAGCGTGAACAAAAGTGCCAAAGCACGACCTGTGTGTCGAGCTAAACAATCAAAAGGTTAGTTTGTTAAAAAAAAAAGTTGTTGGATTCACATCCGGTTCACTAAATGATGCTCTGCAAAATGGATAATGTTAGACAAAAGCCTGTGGTCGTATAACACACAAAAACACAAGAAACAAAGACAAACATTAGTGTTAATCAACCAAAAACAAGTCTAAGAAGACATACCAAAAGAGACACTAAAAACATGATAAAATATTTAACTATGGAAGTAAATACAACAAGGAATCTCCAAATGCCTTCTCCCATGCTCTTAGCTCCTTCTCCCTTGTTCCTCTCCTCTCCAAGTTCCAAATTAGTGTAGCTCTCAGCAGCTTTTTGCACTATGGATGTCTTATGGAGATTCAAGATTAAAAATGCTTATAAACTTATGCTATGCAAGTGTAAAAATAAGCTAAATATGAGATGCTATGAAATGAATTGAGATTTATTTTAGTCCAAAATGACAATATATTAGTGATTTTATGCTAAAATGCCCTCTAAAATTGACTATAGATTATATGCATACAAGTTTTCAAGATCTGGATAACAAAGAAATGAGCTCTATTTATAAGAAAAATGGACCAATGGATGGTTGAGATTGAGTAATCTCAACAAGGGTCAAGATTGAATGATATTCAATCCATGTGAGGGCTTTCAAACCAATCCCGGGATGACAAGTGTCAACATGAGAGGGGTTGAGAGGAGAGGGAATAAGCATTAAATGCTTGACATGACCTGAGAGTTAACTTGGGAGTTAAGGTCAAGGTTGGGTTGGGTGAATAAATTCTTTATTCAAAGAATAAAGATTTTATCCAATGGATAAACTCTTGTGCAAAGGTAAAAGGGATAACCATGGTGAAAGAAATAAATGCTTGAGGAGACACATGAGTCACATGAGGGTTGAGTTAGGGGTTAACCATAAATGGTCATGTAAGAGCCATAAATGGTTTGGAAGACTTTAGAGGTTAATTTGTTGAACACACAAAGCATTTAATGCTTTTCAAAGACTTTGAAGTCTTTGAGAAGTGACTCCAAGTTGCTTAGGAATGTGACAATAATTAGGGGATGGATTAGGTTAATTAGGAAGGATTTAGAAGAATCTAGAAGAGGGGTAGGATTGCAAGTGGGTTTGGTGGGTGAGGGAAAATAGGATTTTTATTAAAATAAAATTAATTTATTTCAACTTGTGGCTGCAACTTGCATTTGTAGGAAAATGCAAGTGGGCGGAATAAATGATTTTAAATAAATGTTTTTAATTATTTCTTTAAAAGAAGAAAGGGGATTAAATTGAATAAATAGGATTTATTCATTTAATTGATTGTGGATTTGGTTTAATGAATTAATTAAAATAAATTGAATAATTTATTTAATTAATAGGAGAATGTTTTGAAGATGAATTAATTAAATATCAATTTAATTAACTGATGGCTAGTGGGTTTTTAATCAAATAAATAGCAAATATTTATTTAATTAAAATGGACAAATTTATGTGACTACACTAACCAATTCAGGACAAAAGTTGTCATGACAACTTTTTGCAACTTTGCACTTTTTTCACTTTTTGGCCTTCTCAACCTATGAGGCCTATCCTAAGTCATCACACATGACTTTTAAAACATGTCTAAGACTAATTTAACCCTCCCTAATGCCTATACCAAGTTTTGACACTTTTGACCATCAAGAAGGTCAACTACCTACTCAAACCACTATTTAAACACACAATGCAAACCTAGGAAGAAACTAACTCTACTAGGCCTACATTTCACTCATCACACTCACACTTGGACCCTCCTGGAGTCCTTATTCACTACCTGACTTGGCTAGGGCTAGCACAAGCCAAATTTGAGAAAACTACTAGCCTAAGTCCTAGGTGCTCTTGCAGCATTCTCCCAAACAAAAGAAAATCATGTCACCTCCTTGGGAATCAGATTTTGATCAATTCCTATCTTCTTAAACTCTATCTCAAGCACCCATGTAGCTTTAGCATCATCCATACCCTGCCATTTGATTAGGTGCTCCCAATAGGTTTGATGCCTTGTATTCTTAGTGATCCTTGAACTCAACACCTTCTCGGCCTTCGGATTTGGTTTGGCTAGTAGTTGAAGGTTGTTCACATCATCTAATACCTCTAAGTGATTGCAATCTGAACCTTGAATTGGTCCCTTGTATACAACTAAGTCTGCTATGTTGAAAACTGGTGACAATCCTATGTCACTAGGTAGATCCACCTTGTATGCATTTTCTCCATACTTGGCTAGAATGGCACATGGACCTAGCCTTCTCATTTGCAACTTGTTAGGCACTCCTTGTTGTAGCCTTGCTTTGTTTAGGTGCACCATGACAAGATCTCCCACTTGAAATTGGAGGTTCTTCCTTCTTTCATCAACTTTTTGTTTAATTTTGATTGTGTTCTCCATCAAAGCTTTCTTAACTGATTCATGGACTTTCTTCATTGACCGAGCAAAGTCTTCTGCATATCCACTTCTTGCTACTGCACTACCTAAGTCTCTCAACTCCAAAATACCCCTTGGGTGCACACCATAGACCACTTCAAAAGGGCTCTTGCTGATAGTCCTATTCATGGTGTCATTATATGAATATTCAACTTGTGAGAGTACTTGATCCCATGTTTGGCCATATTCCTTGGTAAGGCACCTTAATAAGTTCCCTAAGCTTCTATTCACCACTTCGGTATGTCCATCTATTTTAGGATGGTAGGATGATCCAAAAGAGAGGTTGGTGCCAAGATTTTGCCAAAGTGTCTTCCAAAAATGACTCATGAACTTTGAGTCCCTATTTGAAACAATTCTCATAGGTAAACCATGTATCCTCACTACCTCTTTGAAGAACAAATGAGCTATTTGGCATGCATCATGAGTAGTCTTGCAAGGCACAAAGTGAGTCATTTTGCTAAATCCGTCCACAATGACATAAATGCTTTTAAATCCCTGCTTTGTCCTTGGTAAACCTACTACAAAGTCCATACTAATGCACTCCCAAGGTCTATTTGGTATGGGAAGAGGTTGGTATAAACCGGCATTTGAAGAAGTATCTTTGAGCTTTTAGCAAACTATGCAAGTCTCCACATACTTTTTCACATCTTGATTCATCCTTGGCCAATAGTAATACCTTTGAACCAACTCTTGAGTTTTATTGACTCCAAAATGTCCACTAAGGCTGCCATTATGCTTTTCTTGAATGAGGTTTTCTCTCATTGAGCCTCTAGGCACACAAAGCTGCCCACCTCTAAACAATAGTCCATTTTGCAAAGTAAAATCAGAATACTCACTATGGAAGTGATTTTGATACTCCTTACACACCTTTTAGGCATTTGAAAATTCTTCATCCTCTGGGTATAAGTCTCTAAAACTATCAACTCCTATGCTCCTCAATTGGATTTCTTGGATTGTCAAAAGTATCCTGCTTAATGCATCAGCCACCTAGTTTAACTGCCCTTTCTTGTGCATAATGGTGAATGTGTAGGCCTGCATGTACTCCACCCATTTCATGTGTTTATGACTGAGTTTGTCTTGTGAGTTTAGAAAACTCAATGCTTGGTTGTCCGTATAGACTACAAATTCCTTAGGAAGGAGATAGTGTCTCCACTTCCTCAAAGCCTGCACTAAAGCATATAAATCAAGATCATAAGAGGAGTATTTACTCTTGGCATCACTTAGCTTCTCACTATGGAAGGCTATTGGTCTTTCTTCTTGGCTTAGGAAAACACCTACTGCAACATTGCTTGCATCACATTCTACTATGAAAAGTTTCTCAAAACTAGGCAACACTAACATCGGTTGAGTAGCTATCTTCTCCTTCAAGGTTTCAAAACCTTTGTTTGCTTGTTCACTCCACTAAAAATTTTCCTTTATTCCACCTCTAATGGTGTCTAACATTGGTGCACATATAGCACTGAATTGCCTAATGAACTTCCTGTAGTACTAAGCTAGTCCATGGAAGCTTCTCACCTCTGTTGCTGACTTAGGAGTAGGCCAATTTACAATGGCTTTAACCTTGCTGGGATCCATCTTGAGGTTTCCTTGAGACAACACAAACCCAAGGTAAACCAACTCATGCTTAAAAAATTAACACTTATCCAATTTCATGGTTAGCTTTTCATAATACAATCTTTGTAGTACATCTTGCAAATGATTAATATGATCTGCCTTATCCTTACTGAAAATGAGAATATCGTCTAGATATACCACCACAAATTTACCGATAAAGTCCTTCATCACCTCATTCATGAGTCTCATGAAGGTTCTTGGAGCATTGGATAAGCCAAATGGCATTACAAGCCACTCATAAAGACCCTCTATAGTCTTGAATGCAGTTTTCCATTCATCACCCTCCTTAATCCTAATTTGGTGATATCCACTTTTAAGGTCAATCTTGGTAAAGTACTTGGCTTATCCTAAATATTCAATTAGGTCTTCTATTCTAGGAATTGGGAACCTATATTTGATGGTGATCCTATTTATAGCTCTAGAATCAGTACACAATCTCCAAGTACCACCTTTCTTTGGGGCTAACACGGTAGGGACAACACAAGGGCTAATGCTTTTCCTAATTAGGCCTTGGTATAAGAGCTCTTGGATTTGCTTGGAAATCTCAACATTTTGTTGGGGAGTCATTTTATAAGCTACCTTATTAGGCAAGGATTCTCTGGGAATGAAGTCTATTTGATGGCTTATGGTTCTTTTAGGAGGTAAGGTGGCTGGTTGTCCACCACTTACTATGCCTTTGAACTTCTTCAACAAATCTTGCACTTCTATTGGCAAACCTGGTTTCTCTTTCTTGTCTTTCTCTTTGGGCTTCATTACTAGTGAAAACCCTATACCTTCACCTTCCTCAAGTGTCTTCAATAATTTCTTTTCACTCACCAAAAGAACATTAGGACCTGCTACCCTCTTTTCACCTTCCTCAAGGATAGACTGAATCTTGAATGTGACTCCATCTTTCTTGAATGAGTATGCATTCTTGGATCCATCATGAATAGATTCTCTATCAAATTGCCATGGTATTCCCAATAGAAGATGGCATGCATCCATGGGTAGGACATCACATAACACCTTGTCCTTATACCTCCCAATGGTAAAATCCACCCATGCTTGCTCATTGACTAGGACATGTTGGCCTTTGTTCAACCAAGTGACTCTATAAGGGTTGCTATGAGGTATCCTTTGAATTTGAGCTTACTCACTACCTCTTCTGACACAATGTTGTCTATTGACCCTGAATCAATGATCACTTTGCAAACTTTGTCCATAATTTGCATTTGATCCTAAATAAGGACCTTCTTTGGCTTGGCTCTTCTTTGACCAGTTCTTTGATCAAAGTTCTTCTTATCATCAAGTTGTCACCTACCTCTGACTCTAAGGCAACCTCTGAAGTCTTTCTGCTTGAAGACTCTTCTTGAAGAGATTTCACTCTCCTTTCACTACCATGTGATGATGATCCCTTCTCTGGACACCTATATGCTAGATGACCAAGTTGCTTACAATGGTAACACTTCATTGTTGCAGAATATGAGGAACCTCTACCTTGGCCACTAGATCTTCCTCTAAAACCACTGTTGGACCCCCTTCCTCTATTGAATCATCCTCTATTAGTGCCACTCTCTTGTTGCTCAATGAGTTTAGACTCTCCTTGTGTTCTTTGTTCAGAACTTCTTCCTCCAAAGCCTCCCCTATGGCCCCTATTGTCCTTTCCTCTACCTCTGCCCCTATTGCTGCTTGAGTCATGTCTTCTTTTCAGTTTTTCCTCCACCTTAAGGGCAATTTGATAGGTTTGATGGACTGTTTTTGGGCTCATTAGACTGATTTCTTCTTGGACATTCCACCGTAGACCATTTAGGTACCTAGCAACCTTGAGACTCTCTTCTTCCACCGCATGAGATCTAAGGCTAAGTTTGTGAAACTCCTTCGTATAGGTACTGACATCAAGGTCTTTTTGTCTTAAGTTTTGCCTCTTCCTATGAATTTGCACTTCATAGTCATCAGGGAGATAGACTTCTTTGATTTTGACTAACATCCCTTTCCAAGAAGAGATGGGTGCTTTACCCATTTTCTTCCTCTCATCTTACACAAATTTCCACCACGTGAGAGAAACTCCTCTCATCCTTGACTTGGCTACCTTGACTCTTTGGGCTTCAGTTATGCCTTCACATTCAAAATTGTTCTCCATGCCTTCTATCCATTCTAGGACCACTTCTGCCTCCATCTTTCTAGTGAACAATGGCAATCCTTCTAGTGATTTACCACTTAAGGCCTTCAATGTTTTCAGGAAAAGTTCTTGCTATAGGATAGGATCAGGTTTAGGTATTTTGTCTATCTCTAACACTTCTTTACCCTTCCCTTATGCTCCTTCAACCTTTACCAACACTTCATCTACCTTGGTTTCTACCTCACCAAGATTACTCTCCAATTCTAGCAACTTCTCCTTCAGGAGTCTATTTTCCTCCTCCTGATCATCCACTTTCTTTTCCAACTCTACATTGGTCACCATGTTGTTGTCTCCTACAGATTCCACTGAGGGTTCACCTAGTTTGCTAACACTTCACCTAGTTGGTGTTGCTCAATTCCACCAACTCTCTAGGCCTAATTGCACTCTAGACATCCAAGTCCTTCTCAATCTCTTCTAGGGATTTATTCTTAACCATTCCAAGGTGTTTTCTTCAAGTGTTTTAGCTAGGAACCCTACCAATTCACAATGCTTTCGATGTGCTCATCATGGCTGTCTTGGCTTCAACTTGTCAAATTGACCTTCTACTATTTTGAGTTAATGTAGAGGTGTGGAGGTGGCTACTAACATGTTTTGAATTCCTTTTGGGTCCCTTTTGAGGTTTAAAATCATTAGCTTTCTTACCGATTTCAATATTTTGCCTAGAAAAGGGCTACAAGGAATTAGCCATATTAGGCCTCCAAAATCTAGTTTTTTAAAGCTTGAGTGATAACGGTCCAAAAGACCCCATAGAAAGTTTGGATTTTCTTCAATGACTCATCTAACCTCAAGTGATTTCTTTGTTTTTTGTTCCTTACTCCACCATACAATTTCCTAACCCCAAAATGAGGGTTTTGAAGGGTTTCTAGGCCTTCTAACCGGCAGTGACTGGTCAAGTTGGTGTTTGGGCAACAAATGACTTTGTCAAGGATTCCCCTTGCATTAGAAACTCTATACTAACTTTATGGACCCCTTCAAAATCTTAGATGGTGGTTTGGCATTCACTCCTGCACTTTGCACTTCAATTTCACCATGTCTCCTCTAGTCAGGTTGCTCCTAGACTCACCTAGAACAAGGTGACAATAATATTAAATGTCATCTACAACACTTCTCCCTACATATGTACATTTTACAAGTGGTGTCCTTCCATGTCCCAACAGGCCATGATGGTAGCACGTGTGGAATTCATGGGGCAACCATTTTACTCAAAACTGCTATATACAAGCCAAAACTGGTTGTTTGCAAACCAAAACAAGAAAACACTAATGCAAACTAATTTAAAAGATTGAAATAAAACTAAATGCTCTGAAACACACTAGATAAACCGAATCCATCACTGGATCAATGGATTCAATCCATTTGCATTTACAAAATGAACAAAACAAAGCCAAGTGTTGTCAAACAGTCCGAAAATGGGTAGTTTCAGATTGTTGAACTTACAAAAACAAAATCTCCAACCTTGGTAACCATGCAAGAGAGGGTTATTATAGTATTCCCCATGTGTGGAGTCCTTCTAGAGCATTGGAAAATCCCTAACTCCATCTCTTACCAATTCAGGACAAAATTTGTCATGACAACTTTTTGCAACTTTGCACTTTTTTCACTTTTTGGCCTTCTCAATCTATGAGGCCTATTCTAAGTCATCACACATGACTTTTAAAACATGTCTAAGACTAATTTAACCCTCCCTAATGCCTATACCAATTTTTGACACTTTTGACCATCAAGAAGGTCAACTACCTACTCAAACCATTATTTAAACACAAAATGCAAACCTAGGAAGAAACTAACTCTACTAGGCCTACATTTCACTCATCACACTCACACTTGGACCCTCCTAGAGTCCTTATTCACTACCTGACTTGGCTAGGGTCAGTACAAGCTGAAATTGATAAAACTACTAGCCTAATTCCTAGGTGCTCCTGCACCAAGGAGGATATAGAAGCTTCGATGTGAGTAGATGGAGGAATGGGGGTATCATGAAGTGTGGGGTATTGAGATTTGTTTTGAGGTGGAGATGGTTGGGGTGGATGCAGGACTTGAGGAGACTTGGCAACTTGATTTTGAGGTGGGGATTTTTTCTCCTTTGCTAGCATGTCTTGGATAAGATTATGAATGATGGACTTGGAGGATGTGGATAATCCATAATTTGGAGGATTAGGATTAGATGGAGAATTGGGATTAGATGGAGGATGCGGATTGGATGGAGGATTAGGATAATGGATTGGGGAATTAGGATTAATGCTTGGAGGACTATGGAGTAAAGGATTTGGATGGGGAGTAGAGGTAATTAATGTATTGTAAAAGGACGGGGATTGTGATATGAATGGGAGGGGAGATGAAGGTATACCTATTGGATTAGAGGGGTATGTGGATGAGGGATAGTATGGAGATATGGATGGGGAATAAGATGGATTTCCCTTGTCAAAGGTAGAGGAAAGGTAAGAGATATGATATATATTGGGATTGGATACAATGTATTGAGATGAAATGGATGGGGATATGATAGATGGATGAGAGGTTATGGGATTGACTTGGTAGGAAGGTTGAGGTGGCTCTTGAACTTCCATGAGCATCTTCTCATACCAAGCTTTGAAATTATGGGTAGCCATATTGAGAATGAAGGATTAGATTGGAATTGGATAAATATGAGGATTAGGACTTGGCTTTGAATGATGATGGGTTGGATTAGATTTGATTGGATTGGATTTAATTTGGATTGGACTTGGTCCTTGGAGTAGGACTTGATTGGATTGAATTGGATTGATGAGGAGTTGGATAACCGGATTAGGAAGATGGATCGATTTGATTGATTGGGATTTTGGAGATTTGATTGGATTAGAGGAAGAATGATTTATGGAAGAACAAATAGATAATAGGAAGGAGAAATGGGAAGGCTACCCAAAGTCAGATGAATGATTTGGACAGAAATATTGGTTGAGGAAGGATGATTGTTTGAATGGATAAAAGTGGATTGGGGATTGGAGAATTACTTGGATGAATAGAAATAGATTAAATATTTGATGATGAGAAGATGGAATTTGGAAAGAGGGAGGATTGATTGGTTAGAGGAATGATGGACTTGGCAAGAGACATCAAGCAATGAATACACATTGGCCACTGGCGCACATAGAGAATCCAAACACAACGTGCTATCCTAGGAAGTTGGATGAGGAGGAAAACCTTTGCTTGCTGACTCAGGTACACACCCAATAGCTAATCAGAATATAGCTGCTAGGTCTCACACAATGGATTCCCAACACCATATTAACTAACTCCAAATGCTAATGGGGGCACGATATGGCAAGTCTCTTTGGGGAGTTACTATCTCCCTTGCACAAAGATTATCCACCTTTTGGAGGTGAATCAGGTGGCTTCTATTCCTAGGGTTTTAAGTATGGATTTCCATTCGAAGACTACTCCTTATAGTCACGCAAGTGAATTTGAGGCCTATAGCCCTACAAAGTACTAAGCAAGATGTAGTCATGCAAGCATGATTGAGACCTCAAGGGGCCCTACAAAGTGCTCAATATGAGAGTGAACTCTCAAATAGCTCCGTCCTCCAAAAATTTCCTCTCAAGAGGCCTGTTTATTATAGTGAGTCAGAATGCCCAAGTGCAGCTGTACTCACTTGGGTCGTTCCCCTCTCACCAATGCCTAAGAAAATCAAGAGGGCAGACCCGCCAAGGGTAAAAACATGCAAATAAACAAGAAAAGGTTCGAGGGTCGGGATGTCTGATTGTCTATGTAGACAAGAGCATACTCTCCTACCTCTACACTTTCCTTAAACAAAAAATCAAGAGTTCTTTTACCCCTAATTAGATCTAGGTGCCTAGAATGAAAAGATTAAGAAAAACACAATGTTTAGTTGGATTTCCTTAGGCAACCTATAGAAAATCAGATTACTAGTTTTATTTATGTCTTTGACCGCTTGAGTAGGACTTGTAAAACTCAAAAATCTGATTAGTAGACAAAATTCTGCAGAAACAATGCTCGTGTTGTTCTGCAATCACCTGCGCTGAAGCACATGCATAGGTGCTGAAACGCTTGCGTTAAGGGGACCTGAAAAGAGAAAAGTGCATAAATGCAAAAATAGACAAAATTCAGAAAAAACAGAATATACTCGAGGTGGATGTGATGTTCTGATGGCAATCGCGCTGAAGCGCATATGCTCGCACTGAAGCAAGTTAGTGACACAAAAATTTAAAATTTTAAAAATTCAAAACTGGGCGAGATTCTGCCAAAGCGCTCGTGGTATTCGCAAAGTGCACGTGCTAAAGCAATAGTTCTGAAATAAAAGGATAGCTAGATGCAAAAACTTAATAGTTTTTTTGTTTTTGTTTTTTAAGTTTTTAGCCTTTTTAGTGTGTTTTCAAGTACTAATTCCAGAATAAAAATAGAAGATGCAAGAATAGAAGAGAGAAGAAGGAGTAGGATGACACTGTAGGTGGACACACTATTTTGCAGACCTACAAAAGGGCAGATCAAAAAAATTTGAACTCCTATCCCACGTGCTAAAGCACATGTGCATGTGCCAAAGTAGTCAGTGCTCGTGATGATCCTGTGGCGGTTGCGCTATTTTGCAGTCGCTCACGCTGTTCTGACACCTACGAACAAAAACTTGCAAAAAAGATTAAATTCTAGGGACGTGGGTCCCATCGAGCATGCCAGAATGAAGAGGGGAAAGTGAGAAAATGTAGGATTAGATGGTTAATATTCAAATAAAACATTCAAACACATAATAAACCATTTATACCTTGTTATCATCCCTTCTCCTTCGGATTAGACCTTCGGTGAAGTGAAGAATGCGCCCCTTCCTCACTTGAGTGGATTGGTCCTTGTTGGGAATGTGGATTTCTCTCCTTTGCTCAACAAGAGGGATTGGATTTGATGGGATTTTGGACGGATTTGGATTGGAAGATTGAAGGAAGAAGAGAGAGGAGAAATGGGCAGAATGAGAATGCTATGGAGGAAGTGGATCCTTTGTGAGGAAATGATCATCCAACTTATAGATTGGAGGAGGCCAATGAAGGGCCAAGATTGATTTGCTTATGGAGGGTTGAGATTGATTTAAGGTGGAAGGCATGGATCAAGGGTGCCTTGGGAAAATAAACAGGGATATAAAATTCCTTGAGAAGAGGGGGGAAAGGAAATTTGAATTTCAAAATGAGGAATTAAAAATTCCCAAATAAGGATGCATTGAGGGATTCAAAGAAATTTGAATATCTTTTAGAGACTCAATGTTGATGTGACATGAGTGGGAAAAAATTGAAGGACAATGATAAGCATGATTATGAGAGATTATAGAAGAATTAATTAGGTTGAGTGGGGATTAGGAAAAGTGATTTGCAGGAATCACATGACTAGGTTAATTAATTAGAATTAATTAACTGAGTGGGTTTAGAGGAAATAATTATTGGAGGGGACTTTAGAAGAATAGGGGAATAATTAATTTATTTGATAAATTAATTAATAAACAATAGTGACAGGAATAATTAAATTAGATCTAATTAACATTGGGAGGAATAATGATAGCACCATTAAACCACTTAATTATGTTGACAAGCTTTAATTAAATATTAATTTTAGGTATCTACAGAGTGTTCTTGAGGTTCAAACGTTGACAGATGAAGATTTGATATATTAAGTGGTGTTGGTGCAGTTGTTGCTGATGATTCTAATGTGCTTGGTGGTGTTTCCTAGTTGTGTCATTTTTGTCCTAATGATCTGCATTGATCGTTGTGCGTTTTTGCTGAACCGGCGATGTTCTTTGTGTTGTGCAATTTTTCTAGTGGTATAGTGTGTTGCGGTTGATCTTGGTGTGATTTCCAGTGGTGTTGCATCTTTGGAGACTTGGATTAGGTCGAAGTTATGTCATGTAAATCATTATATTGGTCTAGTCATAGATCTTTGTATCGTGTGATGTAATTTTGTAATTTTGAGTTGAGGGTTTAGCCAACCTTGTTGTCAAGGTTGATGAATTGTATAAATGGGTGATATTGTCATGTAATTTGGGTATCAAGGTTGTGTCTACATTATCAGAGAGTGGTGTATGTGTGAACAAGGATTCATCTTTTAGTGTAGTGCATTGAGGAGAGATTGGTGTTACAGAGCAGATAATTGTCCTTAACCGGAACTGTCATCAGGCATTTGGAGATCTTATTATTGTAGTTTATTCCTATCGGATTGTAGTCAAAATCTTGTTGTAAGTCAGTGAGACTTCCCTAAGGGTTGTAGCCTTCCGGGTCATTATCTTTTGAGCAGTGAGTTCTAGGTAGTGTGCCTGAATGCATGTGCATTCCCCATTGTAATATTTTCACATACTAATGTAGAGTATCATCTTATTGTGGGTAGGTTCCCATCATGGTTTTTCCCTTAATCGGGTTTTCCACGTCAAAATCTTGGTGTTGTGTGTTGTGTTATCAATTTTCTTATCTCTGTCATTGCTATAGTTTATCAGATCCATTTTTGTGGTTAAGATTGTAGATCCAATGAAAACGGATTCACCCCCACTCTCAGTTTTCCTCCATTGTTGCTGCTAACAATTTTCAAGAAGTCTAGGAGGACAAACAATGGAATGGATTTCAAAACTCACACCTCCCATTAGATCATTTGAAGAGTTGGTAAACAATTTTGTTTCACAATATTATTATAACATTCAACATGAGGTCACCATGCTTGACCTTTGCAACACAAAACAAAAGAACAATGAACCATTCATGATGTTCTTGCAAAGATGGAGATGATTGATCTCTAGATATCCTCAAACCGTGTCTGTAAAGGAGAAAATGGAAATATTTATAGACAATCTAAATGATGAGATAAGTTATAAAATTAAACTACAATGTCTACCCAGTTTTCAAAAGTTGATTGACAATGGCATCCAGATAGAAGAGGCCCTAATAAAAAAGGGAACTTTGAAATTTTCTAAGGAAGGTGCTAGTTCATCAAACAACAACTATAACAACACCTACTACAACAACTCAGACAAATCCAAATTTTGGACAAGGAACAAGAATGTCATCAATGATGGTGTAGTTGACGCTAACCATGTTAAATCAAGACAACCAGTGCTCAACTTATCAGGTACTACTCCAAAAAACAACTATCTAGGAAGCACCCATCAAGAAAACACCCATCAAGGAAATACCCATCGAGGAACAAACAATCAAGGAACTAACAATCAGGGAACTAAGAATCAAGGAAACAACTATCAAGGGAACAACACTCAATGGAACAATATTAACACAAAACCTGCCCCATATCAAAGGAAGTTCACACCTTTGGGACTATCTCTTGAATCAACATTTAAAGAGTTATTGGCAAACAAAGTCATTAAATATCCAAACACAAGGGATTTTGAACCACAAGTCAAAACTTAATGGTGGAATGACACACACTACTATGAGTATCATAGAAACAAGGGGCATCACACAAATGATTGCCTAAGGTTGAAAAACTTGGTCCAAGATTTACTAGACAAGGGTGACATAACGGTAGATGGTCATAAAACCAACAATGATCAAGAACCATTCAAGAATCCCCTCCCCAATTATGACAAGGGAGGAGCATGAAAAAACAACTTAGGGCCCCCCTACATAAACCATGTTTATAACAATACCATCAATCACATATCAGTATGTGACAATCAAGTGAATGTCGTCACAATCAAAGACAAACAAGAACATATCTAGGTAAATGTGGCTACAAGAGCCCAATCCAAATATATATCGAAAGGGGGCACTTCTGAAACAACAACACCCCTAGAAATCAATATAGATTGATAGATCAATTGCAGAAAACACCGACCTAGATATCGATACTAGAGCCACTCAAAATTTCACCAATACACAAGGATAACTTAGAGAGAGCTCTTGTTGACACTATGGTTCCAAACGACTTGGACATTAATCAATTCCAAGCCATGGTGGGACATTTGACCACACCTCATAACCTATCATTCTTAGAACATGACGACATCTCTTTGAATCATCCATGCAATACCCTGCTCCATATCAAAGTTTTGGTCCATCAACACCGGATAAAATGTATGCTAATAGATGGAGGAGTTGGTCTAAATATATGTACTCTAAAACTTATCTATGTATTGGGCTTCTTTGAAAAAGCTATTGATCCTAAAAAGAAGATAACTATAAAAGCATATGATGATGAAGAAAGAGAAACAAAACGATTGGTGGTGTTGCCCATTCAAGTGGGACCAATTTAGAAGGATACCATCTGCTAAGTATTGGATATAGACTTATCTTATAACATACTCTTGGGTTGTCCTTGGATTCATGAGATGCAAGCAGTACCATCAACATATCACCAATGTCTCAAGTTTCTATACAATGGGCAAGAAATATTGGTATCAATAAACACAAATCCTTTTCAATATTGCAACAATCTGAAAGCAGCTTAGAATTTCTTAGTACCACATAACAAGGAAGCTCTTGCTTCCACATCATTAAGCAATCTGGATCGACTCAAGTCTTTATCCATAGATGGAAATAAAATACAGCTGAAAGACAAAGGCATGGGGGAATACTCTTTTGAATCGCTATGTCTATCACAGTTACCCATATCACCAAGGTCTCATGGGAAACCATCAATATCGAAGCAAAAATATTCACAACCCATAAAAATGTTTGATGGTGCATTCATCCAAGTAGGCACACTAGCAGATGAAATAGAGGACAAGGATGTCTTGAATTGGTTATACAAAGATGAAGAAGAAATCAGAGCAACAACTATTGATATCACAATCCCAACAGAAAATATGGCAATAGATTGAAAATCATACAACAGATGGGATACAAAGGAAAAGGTCATGTTGGCAAGCGTCAAGAAGGTATCACAAAACTGATTCAACCTCATTCACATCAAGCCAAGGACAAGCCTAGCCTAGGCTATGGACTACACAGTCAACCATGAGATCAACAACATCATCATCAACCAAACAAAAATCAACATGACAACAAAAATCATCACAAGAATTGATGTAACAACAAGCAGAAGAAGAAGCGGTCTGCAAAAAACATGAGGAAGAATATGAACACCAACAAGAAGAGATTGCTATCAAAAGGGAGGAAGCCACCCATAATTTATATGAACAGATCCAGAAGCTATAGGCTAGTTCTGAGACCGACTCACATGAGTGGGAACAAGATTCCTCTGATGAAATATATTATAACAAAAAAGAGATCCTTATCATCCAAAGATATACACCAATACCCTATGAGGGACAAAGTTCAGGGGATAGACCATTTGAATTTGGATCACATCATATTGATGACTCTAGTGAGGACGAACAGGTTCAAAGAAAAATAGATTCTAAAGAGGGTACCATCATAGACCTTGACTTCACTACTACCAACTTTGACAATGTATCCATCATGACCCTCACTGCTATAGACCTTAACTTGCCAAACAATCCCTTACCATTAATATATCCAGAACTCATTGATTGGGAAAAAACAAAGCTACTCAATATCCCTATCTTTCAAAATGATGAAGCCATTGTTCATTACCTTTTGTTCAGTAAACCCGAAAACATGTTCCACCAGTGAATCTCATAACGAAGTTCTTAATCAAGAGAGTGCCAAGTCTATTAGTCGCAAAATGAATAAAATAAAAAATCAATCTAATGGAGAAAACCATTTAATGATAGTATTAGATTATGAAAAATTAAAAACAAAGGATGTATCCAATGGTGAAAACCTCATTGAGGCACCAAAGGATGAGAGACTTGAAACTCTTCCTGAACATTATCAGGAGAGATCACCAATTTTGATTAAACCAACTTAATCAATCAACATTGACACTAAAGCAACAACAAATATCATACACCTAGCAGAGTCATTAACAAAACAAGAGCGACCCGAATTCACCAATTTCTTCAAAGAAAAGCAAATCAATTTTTCTTGGTCCTATGCAGATATGCCAAGGGTAGATCCAGATTTGATAATGCACCATTTATCTATAGCTCACCAGGAGCTAAGCCAGTCAAGCAAAAACTAAGAAAAATGAGCCCGCATGTCGCAATATTGGTTAAATCATAATTGAAGAAGCTACTTGATGTAGGATTCATCCGACCCATAAATTATGTGGAATGGATCTTTAACATTGTACTTGTATACAACTAGATAAAAGCATAAGAGTTTGTATAAATTCAAGGATCTCAACAAGGTTTGTTCAAAGGACGACTTTCCTTTACCCAACATCGACACAATTGTAGATCTAATAGTAGTACATGATATTCTATCACTTATGGACGGTTTCTCAAGGTATAATCAAATCAAAATAGCACCAGAAGACCAAGATAAAAAACATTTACATGTCCATGGGGTACTTACTACTGGAATGTCATACCTTTTTTCTTAAGGAATGCAGGAGCGACCTATCAATGAGAAATGACCACAAAATTTCATGACATGATGCACACATTCATGGAAGATTATGTAGATGACCTATTGGCCAAATAATTTACAAGAGAAGGACACTTGGAGATTTTAGACAAAATCTTTCAACGGCTAGAGCAATTCAATGTCCGATTAAATCCTAAAAAGTGTGTCTTCAATATAACATCTGGAAAAATCTTAGGATTCATAGTCTCAGAAAAAGGAATTGAGGTGGACCCCACAAAGGTACAAGTAATCATGGATATTCCACCTCCTAGAAATATCAGTCAGTTAAGATCTCTATAGGGACAACTACAATACATAAGAAGATTCATTTCTCAACTAGCTGACAAGTGTCTTCCTTTCACACATCTACTCCATAAGAATGTCCGTTTTAGATGGGAAGATCGATGTGCAGAATTATTCCACCAACTCAAGCAATATATGATGAATCCACCTACCTTGGTACCACCAATAGCAAGAAAACCTCTCATTCTTTACATATTAACTACAAAAGTATCACTAGGGGCGTTGTTAGCACAAGAGGATTCATCAGGTATGGAAAGAATAATATACTACATCAACAGGAAATTGAATGGATACAAGCTCAACTACACATTAATTGAAAAAGATTGTTTAGTTGTAGTGTTCGCTTCTCAAAATTTTTGATACTATATGCTAGCTTACACAATCAAGCTAGTAGCAAAAATTGACCCATTAAAATATCTTCTCAACAAAGCTGCTCTCACAGGAAGGTTAGCTAAATGGGTGATGATTCTAAGTGATTTTGACATCCAATACAGAGACAGAAAGGTTATCAAAGGTCAAGCTATCGTAGATTAGTAGCAGAGGCACCATTATAGGACAACCATCCAATCCATGTTGAATTTACAGACATAGATATTCTTACAGTATCGACAAAACCATGGATCTTATACTTTCACACATCATACACACAACATTAATTAGGTACCAATGTCCTATTCATCACTACAAAAGGACACACTATTCCCAAATATTATAGATTGATGTTTCCTTGCACAAATAACATAGCTGAGTATGAAGCTCTAGTAACATGCATCAAAATGGTTGTAGAGTGGAAGATCACAAAGTTGGAAGTCTTCGGAGACTCCCAATTGGTCATAAATCAGGTTAACAATGACTATCAAAAGGACGACAAGCTGATGCCCTACAAGCGCATGGTAGATAACTTCAAGAAGTACTTTGTGGACATCAAATTCGAGAAGATTCAAAGGTTGGACAACAAAGCAACAAATGCCATGGCAACCATCACCTCACTCCTGCAAATACCAAACCAATAGAGTCGTTATGAGTTCCTGGTGTAACAACCATTTTCTCTTACCTGTGACAATTCTGAATCATAAGTCATATGCCACATAGTCGATTCCAACTCACCCCTCTATGGAAAGATCTACGCCTACCTAAAAGACAATATCCTTCCACTAGATCTATCTTGAAACCAGAAACACAACTTTATTCATCAAGCAACCTACTACCCTAACCACTGACACACTTTATCGATGAGGTGTTGATGGTAATCTTCTTGGAATCTTGATTGTAATGAATCTAAAACCGCCTTGCAAGAACTCCATGAAGGTATCTGTGGCACACATTCAAATGGTCCTACTCTCACCAAGAAACTTCTAAGGATGGGATATTATTGGCTGACTATGGAAAATGAATCTTACAAGTTTGCCAGAAAATGTCCAAAATGCCAAATTCATGGAAATCTTATACATGCATCGGCACAAGAGCTGCAACCATTCAATACATCATGGTCATTATGTCAATGAGGACTCGACCTAGTAGGCAAGATACATCCCTCCTCATATAATGGACACAAGTTCATAATCATGACCACTAAGTATTTTACAAAGTAGATAGAGGTTGTCCCATTGACTACTATTACCGACAAACAAATATCCTCTTTTATCCTAAATTATCTCATTTGTCGGTATGGCATTCCTAGTTCCATTATCACTAATAATGGAAGACCATTCAAGAATAAAGATGTGCGATAATTATGCAAATGATTCCATATCCAACATCATTTGTCCACACCTTACTATCCACAAGGGAATGGCCAATCATAGGCCTCAAACTTAACCATCCTAAAAAATCTCAAGAAAATAGTGAATGAGGCTGGTCATGATTGGCATGTCCAACTCAACCCAGCATTGTGGGCCTACAGAACTAGCATCCACACACCTATAGGAGCAACACCATACTCACTTGTGTATGGATCAAAGGCTATTCTATGTATTGAGGTTGAGATTCCATCACTCAGAGTATCACTGAAGGGACTCATTCCAGATGAGAAATATTGGGTAAACAAACTGCAAGAGTTAGAGTTGTTGGATGAGCATCGACAACGTGCTTTTGATCACCTCAAAGCATATCAACAACGCATGTGCCAGAGCTACAATCACAAAGTAAAACTGAGAGAATTTCAAATCAGTAATTTGGTACTAAAGGAAAATCCCCACACTCAACAAGATCGGGAAAAGAAGGGCAAGTTTGAACCAAATTGGCTAGGTCCTTTTGTCATCATATCAACCTATGGATCAGGGTCGGGGCATATCAGTTGTCTACATAAGAAGGGGACCTTTTTGATGAACCTATCAATAAAATACACCTCAAAAATTTCTATACATGAGTTATTTGATGCACGGATAAGGGAAAAATGCAAAAACATAAAAAAATCAAGAAAAATACAAAAGAATTATAAAAATAAAAAAAGTGAAATAAAAACAAGTAGTGAAAACATGGCAACAGGTTCTATTTGTGATAGATTGGATCCTATATCTATAGGTACATATATCATATCTTTTGCATCCATCTGAGCTAATCCAATGACCATCACAAAACCTCTAACACAACACAATCTTGGACACACTTAGTGTAGTCATTGTCCTTGGTTATCCGAATAGTTATCCATATCATATCTCACCATGTCTCGGTGATCAATGTATATATCCATATCAAAATAAGTGTCCATAGTTGGGGATAGAATCCTGATCTTAACTGGTTGCATCTCACCTTTTGGGTTTTAAACAACAGACAACACAAACATAGACACTTGAATGAAAAACAAAGAACATAACAGTCAATGGTAGACATCAAACCAAGAACTGAGCAAACTAAACAAAGATCTACTTGCAAGATGTTCTATCTAACATGACACATAGTGTAGCATGCGTGTTCACCTATGGTTTTTTTAATTTTTGATATCATATCTCCTGAGAAACTCAAGTATGTCTTGAAACTAGAGACGCAAGGAGGGAGTGTGATTTTTCTTTGTCTATTGTTTGTGAGTAAAGCCCTATTACTATACAAATTTGTCTTACGACGTGATCAGGTAACATATCGTTGATGACATTACCGATTTGCACAAGACAAATGTTAACTCTTGTCTATTTTACGCAAGCAACACTCAAGTCACCTTGGTTCAATTATACCTCAATGCTTGTGTCATCTTGCAATATCAAAATCCATGTAAGTTATACTCATGTCATTATGGTTCAATTATACCATGATTCTTGTATCAACTTTCAACATATCAAAGGCTCAATGATGATAAAATGGGGAAGCACTATAAAATATGATCGAAAGGATGACTATATCAGCAATGAGAGATTATTTCATATCAAATTCACCTGCATTTAGTTGCATTAATTAATCATATCCACTTAGCTACATATCATTGGTTGGTTAAAATCATTTAAAATTTTCATTATCATTTTGAATCTCATTTTCAAGATACATCTCATTGCATTATCTTGTTAATTTTGCATCTCACTTTCAAGATACATCTCATTGCATTATCTTGTTATTTTTGCATCTCATTTTCAAGATACATCTCATTGCATTATCTTGTTAGTTTTGCATCTCATTTTCAAGATACATCTCATTGCACTATCTTGTTAATTTTGCATCTCATTTTCATGATACATCTCATTGCATTATCATGTTAGTTTCACATCTATACATCTCATTATCACATCATTTAGTTGCATTATCATTTAATATCATTTAAAAAAATGCACTTAGTTGCATTATCATTATCATTAAAAAATACACTTAGTTGCATTATCATTTCATATCCTTTAAAAAAATACATTTAGTTGCATTATCATTTCATATCATTTACAAATGCATTTAGTTGCATCATCATTTCATTCATTTAACCAATGCATTTAGTTATCATATAAAGGCTGTAGCGTCCTAAAATTGTGACACTTGCAATTTCAACTGCATTTCGGTCTTCACGATGGCGGCGCAACACTAAACCTGAATGGAGACCCCGAAACTTGCTCATGACACTGAAAACTGCATTTTCTTGCACCCTGGCCTGAACCTCCTTTGCACCCTGCTATCCCGGGAGGTGGGACCAGAGCGCCCAGCACCCTGGTCCTTCAGGACCAGGGCGCCCTGGTCCCTGGCCCTATTTTGGGCCCGGTTTCCTATGGGGCTTCGGGTCCTTTTGTTTGCAATTTGGAAAATAAACTTTCCTGGTCGGCCTAAGGTCGGGAAAATCAGTCTATTAACCCTAATTGGCAAGTATATAAATTACATTTGCCTCTCCCATTTGGGGTAAGAGGAAGGACATATGTGTACAAGCGCGGAAACTATACTCAAGCATTCAAGCATTCATTCCAAGTCTCCATTCAAGGCTAAGTGTTGCATTCAAGACAAGGATTCAACCATTGAAGAGGAGATCACTTACTACATGCTACATACAACATACAACATACAACATACAACAAACAACAACATCTATACCTTCTCACATAAGGATACAAACATCCTTACAACAAGGTATTAGTACTTGTTTTACATTACATTTACAAGCATTTCTCATTTCTTGGTTAATTCCAAAACCAGGGTTTGACCTAAGGGCAAACCCCTAATCCCTAACCCCCCAATTGTCTTCGCTCTTCTGTGTGTAGGTTGCAGGTACGCGGCTGAAATTGAAGATCTGGAATCCTTGTGCAGAGACGAACAGATCCCCCTTCGTTTCGCGGATTTTTCGGAGGACCGTGGCGCTCGGGCGCCATCGTCCTGGCAAATTTTGCTCAAATTTGCAGGACAGCGCCGTATCAACATTTTACTACTAATTCTAGGTCCGCAGCTTCATCCTATATCCCTATCTCAGTTTATAAGCGAATCTTTGTCACTTTCTATGCATTCCTAGCTTAATTCTTCTATCAACATTCTTTACAAAAGAGGGTAGCCTTGCTTTCTTAACCCTTGAAACTCATTTAGCATCCAATCTTGCATTGTGTGGGATTGGATCTTGTGGGTTTCAAATCCCTCTTTTGAATGTAAAGTCTCTCCCTTAAGTGAAAACCATCAACCCTAGCGACCTCCCTTCTCTCTCCTTGGAGTTGGAAGAGGGGAGAGCAACTAGGGTTCGATTGCGATTTTCCGCTTTACAAAGGCATTATCATTTCATTTAGTATCATTTCATTAATACAATTAATCATTTCATTAGTATCATTGATCACATCATATCTTTACCAATAGTACATTTAACACAAGAATTTATCATCTCATCATCAAAAACATTAAGGAGCATTATAGGGGCATTTTTTATATCAATATCACATGTGCATTGCATTCATATCACATAAGCAAACATTGCATCACATAAGCATAATAGAACATACATTCATCACATATAAAATCCATATCATCAACTCATTTGCATATCTAAAGAACCTACATAGCTGTAAACATCATCGCATAGGTATATCACTTTCAAAACATATAGATCACAACATCATAAATCACATCATCACACACATCACATAAATAGCATCATCAAAATAAAATCGTCTAGATATACATATCAAATCATCTATATCATCAAAGCAAATGCATCCATATCATGTATAAGCATATCAGTATCATATCATCATGCATGTGTGACCCATGTCGATGCAAAGGAAAAGCACTGATACATGTCAGAATGAATCAAAAGAAATAATAATGTACAAATGTCCCTGAATACCATATCAAATAATAAATGTGCATCAACAAGAGCTTGGGATCATCACTATCCAAAATCAATCATATACCTCATATCCCAAAGGATCAAGCATACATCAATGAGTACATCATATCAAATGATCAAAATAATATCAAAGTATACATAATCTCATCCATGTGAGCAAAAATACATCATCAGAGGGAAATCTAAGAGTGGTTGCTGCCTGAATCTGTCGGTTGGGCACTGGGACCACCTCCACCTACACAATCTGCACCTCTACCACCACCTTTGGGATCTCTCCTAGGCCCCATGAGTCCATGGCTGCCCTCTTGTCTCTAAGAGCCCCCACACTACGAGCTAGGTACAAACGATGGCCCTCGTTGCTCTAGTGGCACAACCTAATGATACAAACTACTGTAATTCTCAATTCTCTTGGACCACTGCATGAGATCTCTAATGGTATCACTAGTCAAACCCTATACAACAATTTGTTGAATTGTTTGTGCAAGATGCTCTGTGCGGCCCCACCGCTCTATCTTTGTATCACACTCATCTATCAATTGAGTGACATGTCCCTGTAACTGAGCAACTTGCCCCTACAATTGGGCAATCTGTGTCTGTGCCTACGTCAACTGACCCTTTACACCCTGAAGCTGAGCTATCCATCCTTGTGCCTGAACCAACTATGCATGCAAGCCCTGCATCGTAGGCTGAAGGGCAACTATCTGCGCTTGCTGCTAATGAGGAGGCACTGCAATCTGTACCAATGGCAACCGAGATGGTTGTGGATCCTGCACTGAAATCTATAAGAGAAGTTGGGGGTAGTATCTCTATCCTCCTCTGCCTGACCAAGGGTTGTGGATCCTCCTCCTCCTCCTCATCATCATGATATCCAAGACCTCCCATACCACCCATAACCTCCTCTCCCTACTCCTCCAACTCAGTCTCCTTAGAAGATCCCTCCTCCTCATCAGTCTCCTCAAACTCTGAACCCCACCTCCTACTCCTCCTACTGCAATGGCCTTCCCTAACCTAGATGTTGTCTCCACCCACCCCCTCTCCCTCTCACAACTCATCTTGCATCTCCTCCACCTCCACCTCCACCATCCCCACATCTTCCACCTCCACCTCCACCATCCCCACCTCTTCCATCTCCTCCTCAACCACTCTGTCCTCTCACTCTACCTATCCCTCCACCTCTCCTACCTCAGCCTCCCACATAGCCTCACCTCTCACCCCTCTGTCCTCTAGGTCCTCCCTCATCATCATCATCATCATTGTCACCCTCCTCCAAAAGTGTCACTGGCTCCCCCAGTCCTGTTAATCATGGAAAAGATGCTCTGCCAAATACTGGGCATACTGAGTTGTCATACCTGGATCCGCCATCCCTGGTTTCCTATCCCACCATACTTGAAGAAGAGCCTGAAACTCAGATTGTGCTATATCAAAATCCAAAGGGGGCCCCCAATCTTCCCTCTCTTTGTGCACTCTAACATAGATGGGCATCCCCTGCGACACTGCCTGGGAATGACCAAACTGTCAGGGTACACGAGGCAAGATGCATCTCTCAACAATATAGGGGGTCATCCCTATCAAGTATTAGCTCTGAAATAGGATAGGGATCTTTGTTGCATCCTCTTCCCAAGACTTGCAATCTTTGTAAGGGTGTTAGACCACTGAGTCTATGTCATCTAAGACCCGTCTCTAGTACTCCAACTTCTCAAGCATGGGCTGAGAAGCTGCATGTCAATACATGAATAAATAGGGTAGCCCAGCTGGTCATGATCTCTCTACTACTGGGCGAGACACTGCTATATGCTCCCAGGCCCAAATATGCAATAGTGTGACCCCCGCTACTAAGTTGGCACCCTCATCATATACAACCTAGTGTAGCTTGTGGTACAAGTGGGCCAACACAAAGATCCCCCATGCATTTCATATCCGTTGTCTCACCATCTGTCGGAGTATCCACCCCCATCCAACTGAGAATCCATGTGATCTCCTATCCAGACAAAGGAAGCCACCAATCAAACCTGCTAGTATAGACAAAAGTGGGGCATACTAATCCACCATGTCCTGCCCTGCAACTGAATATCCACCAAGATGCGGATCAACAAACACCTCCCTCAATGCATCGGTACCACCCTGATCCTCCACATCATACTATACCAACTCTCTGGTGATCAAGATCCACAGTACCTTGTACACATCCTCGAGTGTCACTGTGATCTCTCCAGTCAATAGATAGAAGGTTCTATGCTTGCTATGCCATCTCTCTGCTAACACAGTTAATAGGGCCCTATTCTTCTAATAGGAAGGCATGAACATGATGTGTGACAAACCATATGCAGCAATAACCACTCTATCCCTATCAGTTAATGCTCCCCACATAGCCAACATCTTTGAGTACCGCTCCCAAAGCATCAACACACCAAGTGAAGCCTACATCACCATATCAACACCATATTAGTTCTATCTATCAAATGGATCAATAACCATGACTTAATCAAAAAATCTTCTATTCGCTCAGTGTGAGATCTTAATCAATCTCATTGAGCCTCTATTAGTGATGTCAGTCACACTATCATTTAGGAGTTTTGATCATAAACTCTTATTAGTCAGGTGGGTTCATCTTAGCCTATCCCATCAGTAATCAAACAAACCTCTCCAATCAATGACGCAAGTCACGCTATCAAGTTCATATTTGTGCTTTCATTCATGGAGATTTAAATTTGCAAGTCCATGTCTTAGGTGTGGCCATCCCAGACCTATCTCGGACCTAATCCCAAGGCAAATGGCTGGTTGTGGAATCAAATTCCACAAAACGGGCCCCCGTGCCTATTTATCAAATGGGGGCCCATTCCTAAAATTACCGTTACTATCCAAAAATGACAAAATGCGCCCAAAAAAATGGGTAAAACCGGATTTAAAAATGGGGCCCCATTTTTTAAAAACAGGACCCTGTTTCATTTTCAAACGAGCCCCTGTTTGAGAACAAAACGGGGGCCTGTTTAGTTTCGCTTCGGGTCCTTGTTACTTTTTGCCTCGGGGGCCCGAAGCAAATACAGGTCCCCATTTTTTGAAAATAGGCCTCTGTTTCTAAGAGCGTGTTTTCCAATGCACAGACTTCCACAAATTTGTGACCCATTACCTTGCACTTACCCATCTTGTTGTTCGTCCAGATGCAAAACCAGTAAAGAAGAAGTTACGCAAGATGCATCCACACATTGCACTCCTAGTCAAAGAAGAACTTCAAAAGATGTTGGATGTTGGATTCATAAAACCAATAGATTATCCCGAATGGGTGTCCAATATTGTAGATGTTGGAAAACCTACTGGGGGCATCCACATTTGCATAGATTTTTGAGATTTAAATAGAGCCTTCCCTAAGGATGATTTCCCGCTCCCTAACATAGACATGATTGTAGACCTCACAGCGGGAAATGAAATGTTATCACTTATGGATGGAATACAATCAGATTAGGATTGTAGAGGAAGACCAACACAAAATGACATTCACAACACTATGGGGCACCTTTTGTTATCAAGTCATGTCTTTTGGTCTCAAGAATGTCGGAGCTACATACCAGCGAGCAATGACAATGATTTTCCATGACCTTTTGGACAAAATCATGGAGGATTATGTGGATGATCTTCTAGGAAAATCCAAAACAAGACATGAGTGCATCCCTATCCTAAGACATTTTTTTGAGAGATTGGAAAAATATAAACTGTGATTGAATCCCAAAAAATGCGTCTTTGGTGTCACATTGGGGAAACTGCTAGGTTTCATTGTTTCCCGCAGAGGCATACAGATTGATCCTACAAAAGTGAAAGCTATCATGGAAATGCCTCCCCCAAAGACCCTTAGATAGTTGCACAGTCTCCAAGGAAAGCTCCAATCTACCAAACGCTTCATCTCACAGCTTGTAGACAAATGCCACCCATTTGCTCACCTATTATGCAAGGATACCAAAGTCAAATGGGATTGCCTGTGTTAGAAGGCTTTTGATAAACTTAAGGACTATCTTGCATCGCCTCCGGTTCTTATGCCTCCTATTCTAAGGAAGCCACTTCTTTTGTACATATCTGCTACTACAATGGTAATGGGGGCATTATTGGCAGAGACATATGATCAAGGAAAGGGGCATGCTATATACTATATTAGTCACACATTAGTAGGGTATGAGCTCAATTATACCCCTATTGAAAGAGCATGCTCAACACTTGTCTTCAAAACACAAAAGCTTTGACACTACATACTTAATAGCAAAAAAAAAATGATTGCTAAGATCGACCCTCTCAAGTACCTTTTGTCAAAGGCTACTCTAACTGGTAGAACTGCTAAATGGGTCATGTTGTTAAGAGGATTTGACATTGAATATGTGGATAGAAAAGCAATCAAAGGACAACTAATAGAAGACCAGTTGGTTGATGCTCCACTTCCAGGTGACCACCCGATCCTCATAGAATTTTCAGGTGAATTCAAAATGATTGTCACTACATCCTCCACATGGCAATTATACTTTGATGGTTCTTGCATCCAAAACGGATCGAGGGTAGGAATATTGTTGATCACACCCTAAGGAGATTGCATCCCTAAATTATACAAGATAGCATTTGCATGCACCAACAACATCGCAAAATATGAAGCACTAACCACTGCCCTACACCTAGCTATCCAATGGAAGATATTGTAATTACATGTCTATGGTGATTCCCAACTTGTCATTGAATAGGTCAATGATGAGTATCAAACAAAATATGACAAGATTCTTCCTTATCATAGTATGGTTGAAGATCTTAAGCAGCATTTTACATCAATCAAGTTTGATTAGATTCCATGTACCAACAACAGAGCTACAAATGCAATGGCTACTATTGGTTCCCTCCTTCAAATGCCGACACATGGTCAAAAATGTGAGTTTTTGGTTGAGCAACTCTTCATACCAGCATATGATCTACCAAGTCTGAAATGGTGTGTGTACTCGTTGGTCCAAAATCCCCTTGGTATCAAGAGACCTTTTCTTACCTAAGAGATAACACCATTCCCCCACACCTCACCGAAACCCAACAAGAAACCTTTATCTGCCAATGTGCCCAATATACTATCATTGGTGACACCCTATTCAAAAAACATTTTGATGGTTCCCTCCTAAGGTGTTTAGACAAACAAGAGGCTAAATGGGCACTACGTGAAGTGCATGAAGGTATCTGTGGGGTACACTCAAGTGGTCTCACTTTGGCTAAGAAACTCTTGCGCATGGGATACTACTTACCTACAATAGAAGTAGATACATATAATTATGTAAAGAAATGTATCCCTTGCCAGAAACATGGTGACAAAATCCACGCTCCATCACAAGATCTGCAACCTTTTATTACACCCTAGCCCTTCTCATAGTGGGGGCTTGATCTAATTGGGAAAATCCACTCTACATCCTCCAACGGTCATAAATTCGTCATGACCGCCACTAAATATTTCACCAAGTGGGTGGAGGCTATCCCTCTTACCTTCACCACTGGTAAATAGAT
Organism: Cryptomeria japonica; assembly: GCF_030272615.1. Lineage (NCBI taxonomy): Eukaryota > Viridiplantae > Streptophyta > Pinopsida > Cupressales > Cupressaceae > Cryptomeria > Cryptomeria japonica. The sequence continues at coordinate 561,719,344 of NC_081415.1, forward strand.
CTCTAAATTCATCCTGAACTATTTAATCTATCGATATGGAATCCCCAAAGTTATCATCACAGATAATGGTAGACCTTTCAAAAATTAGGATGTTAAAGAGCTCTTATAAAAGAATCTAGTGGCGAGAAACATGCAACTTTGCAATTAAGTACTTTGGCTTTGCTTGTGGATTGTACTTTTCACTTCATTACAACAACATGAGTGCTCACGGTTTTAAAATAGTTAGTGCCACTTTAGAGTCCTATATTAGATATTTCAACACATGTGCCAATTAAGAATCAATTTTACACTAGTACATTTGGAGTGTTTATGTATGAAAATGGCATTTTGTAGCTTTCCACCGACGATGTATTTGAGACGTCTTTGATTTAGATATGGCATGAGCTTAGTCATAGAGTGAGACTAGGGAGTTGGACCATCTCAACCATGGTGCGCTTGCATATGTATATAGTTTTGTGTATTCATTAAAGATTTTCATTTAATTTTGAGCATTTTGGTTAGCAAATCAAGGGTGTGCTTTACATTCTTGTTGTTATCCAATTCACTTACTTTAGCTCTATTTCTTTCTTCAGATTTGGGGTCTAGAGCTCCTCCCTAAGCAGAGATTGTTGGTTTTGTCTCCCCTACTTTGGCTGGAGAGTTTCTTGCTATCTCTAGTAGTTCGCCCTCAAAGTTTAGCTTCTCTACTAGTTGAACTGCTATTTTCCCTACCTTCTTCTTCAAGTGCTCCTCCTCTTGTTTCCAAGATTTTTCCTTTGCCTTCTACTCAATGGCCCTTGGTTGTGCCTTCATTCCCTCTTAATGTCTTCATCTGGTTCTTGTTTCCTTCAAATGATGGCTTCTCTATGTTATGCAATATCCATCTTGTATCTTGAAACATTAAATTCTAGCATGGTTCAAGTAATGTATATGATAATTAAAGGACAATGGAAACTTTTCCATTGTCTGTAATAGATAGCAAGAAGGAAAGATTGTTATCTATGTAACATCTATTTGACAATTTTGGATTCATAACTTTACGTATAAACATATACAACCATGGTATATTGCAAAATGACATAAAAAATCCATTTCATGTAATCAATAATTTTGTACAAAGGGGAGGATACTAATCATGTCACCCTAAATATTCACAAACAAGTTTAGTGTTTGCAGATTACGTTTCATAGTCAGAGGTTGATGGATCACATAGATCATTAATTATAGATTATTTCAAGTTGTTCATGGTTTATTGTCACCTAGTTTCTTACCTAATTTTGCATTGTTTTCTACTTTATTTCCTAGCATTCATCTGCACTCGAGTCATTCTTGTGTTGCTTCATATATGTTGTTCATGATTTATCCTCAGCTTCCATGGTTAGTACCTATTTTGCATTTGACTCAACATAATTCCTAGTTGTGTATTGTACTTCACACATCACACAAAAAGGGTTATTTTAGGAATTAGGATACGATATAGTATTTTACAGTCCTAATATCTAGGTCATTAAACTTTCACATATTGATGTGTCACAGTTAGTTATTTTATAATTCGATGTGTGCTTAATGTACCTAGTTTATGGAATGATTACATGTTTGTTTGATTGGAGAAAATTAATTAGTCCAGTTTGTAGGCTAGGGCTGTTATATTGTTGGTAATAGGGTTTGCTACATACATTGAATTAGAAACATCTTTTATTGATTAATATAGATTCTAAAGATATTATTTTATGAATTCTGGTGTCTTATTTAAAAAATCATACCAAGACGTATGTATTGGAGCTAGTGTTCCACAAGGACATTTTCTCCCCCAAAACTGTTTGTTTTTGAAATGGGGACACCTTCAAAATACAAGGACTTAGATGGGACGTCCCCGTGTCGCCCCAGTGCAATCCAATGCCATCATCTTTGAGACATCTCTAGGACATCCTTGAGACGTTTGAGGGACTTCCAAGAGCCTCCTAACCATCCCAACAACCCATAAGTGATTTAAAAAAAATCAGAACTTTTTTTCAAACTCCATGCCCAAGGTCAAACCGTCACAACCTATGGGCCAAACCCAAACCCCACCAACTTTATAAAACTGCCCCCTTTTTTTGTTTCAACTCACAAAAACAAAGAGCAAGAAGCTGACAACTGTGAATGTGAGAGTGAGAGTTGCAGGTGCCCGGTGAAAAAGTGAGAGTGCAGAGCAAGAGGGTTGAGGAGAAGTAAGAAGAGAATTGATGCCAAGTTGCCAATTTGTAATGGTCTATCCTTGTTTTGAAACCAATTTCTTTTGCACCTTTTCAACTATGCTTCTTGACAAACAATTTACTTGAATGCTCTACTGCTAATTTTCAGTTTGTCTTTCTTGATTTTGTGAATTCTAATGTTTTTTTGATGATACTTTTGAGATGGCATTTTGGCAAACAACATGCATGCATTGAAAGGGTTTCAATTTGGAATTGATAGTGCAGATATCACTTTATAATAATCAATATTTGCATTCACTGAAATGATTTTAATCAACTAAAGAGCAATATTCATGACTTACAAGTAATAAAAAAACTTACAAGGATGAGGCATATTCATTACTTACAACTAATAAAAAAACTTACAAGGATGAGGCATATTCATAACTTTTGCAGTCCCGCCTTGGATATCAACACTAGAAGCAACTCATATTGTTTGTGTATAGACAAGACAATATGGGAGTTCATTATACCCAGCAACTTGTGGTGTTGTTGTTCATGTTGGCTCTGTTGGACCCTACAATTAAGATTCAATATACATTATTCAATAAGATTAACTGTGCAACATAATGAAATATTGAAAAGTGTGTTATCTTGTTGAGCTTCGCTTGGTTTCAAGAATAGTTTAATATTGTCTACTTAACAGGGCCAACCACATGAAGGTGGAAGCTCATTTGGCCCCTCCCCCCCCCAACATCACTCTAAATTCCCTGTTAACATCTTATAACATTCATTCATCCATTCTTTCTATCATTAATAAAATATAGCATTCATTCATTAATATCACATAACGTTCATTAACACATAACATTGATTAACATTAATTAACACGCAACATTCATCAATATTAATTAACACATATCATCCATAACCATTAATTAGCACATAATTACATTCACTAACACATAAAAATCAATCATTATCAAATAAGTTAGATTACAATCATTTATTTTTTTCTTTTTTCTTTGAAGTTATGAAAAGACTAAGTGGAACATCAATTTCTTCATCATTTTCCCCCTCTGCAGATGTTCTGCCAACTGCTCATGATCTCGATGTATGCCTAGTCCTATACTGAGGACGAGGACACTAAAGCGAAGGGGGGTCCTCTGCAATAACAAAGAAATGGGTTAAATTCAAAAAAAGTTTATTATTGTTACAAGTATTTCATTAATTTAGAGAACATAATTGTTGTGCTCTTTACCTGATGGGGCCACATTATTTTGTGTAGCCTCAACCTCAACATGCTTAACACCCTCTAGATCATCTGGAGTTGAAATAATAAAGGTTACATTAATGCTGAACACCAATTACAATTATATTTGTTTAAAGCAATAACAGTGGTCCTCTTTACCTAAGTGGGGAACATCACATTCCTGATGTTGTGTACCCAGATCATGCTCCATTTGCTCACCACTGAATACATGCTCTAAAATATTAACAAAAAAGGTTACATTAATTACTATTCTAATTAAAAATTAAGATGTTTAATTTTATTAATAGCTAAATAAATAAATTTGAATAGCAAATGAATACCTCCACTACTGGGATGCACATCCAGACCTTCATGTGCAGGTGTTGTTTCACAATTAGCAGGCTGCATTCCAATGACATGCACATTGTTATCATTGCTTACTTATTTAAAACAAATATAGTCACTTTATGTTGGAACTCAACATCAATTAGATTATTGGTAAAGTATTCAATTTGAAACAGTTTCCATTTAGCATATTTACCTGTGTGACGGATGCACTCGAATGTTGTGTATGCCCACTCAATTCTCGTAGCCGATCAGCCACGGCTAAATAGCCTTGCTAGTAGGCAATTCTCTTGTCATCTTTTGTGGGCGCTCTATTGAATTCAGAGCCCTGCATTTTTGCTTGGTACCGTGAATTTTGCTTGCATTGTTTGATAAAAAAAAATGTTTTCAATTTATTAATATTTTGATGCAATAAATCGTTTACATGAGATACTTACAATTCGTGCAGCAAGTTTCATGTAACCACCAGAGTCGAGTTTGTGTTGCCCGTTCTTTTCTTGCCTCGCCTTGGTTTCCTTTGACGTGTCACTCAGTATATAAAATTTTTGAAATATGCTATATTATATAAATATAAAGAGTAATTAATTAGTACATAATTACATTCTTTATAGTATCTCGTACCTTCTTCTGGCGCCTAGTGGTGTATTTCCTTTTTTCCTTTCAATTCTCTCCTTGGCATCCAAAATCAGGTCCTTCCACTCCCTCTCTAGAATCATTGGGGGGGGCGCTCATACTTTAGGTTCCTCTCTAAATGGGTCCTGTATTGGCCCCTCACATACTTTAGATATGTGCCAGCTTTTTCAAGGAGCTTGGTTTTGTCAAAGGTGTCATTTCCAAACCACTCAACCATTTGGTTTGTCAATTCATCTTTTAACCTTTTTTCTTGGTCATTCCACCTTTTAAAGCAAAAACAAACCTGTTAGATTTAGAAATGAACTGAAGCTACATTTATGGTCCTCCTCTAGGTATCCCACCTCATGGGAGTTGACTGATGGTCCCATGAGGCCAAGGGGGTGTAAGATGAAGTCCACCGCTCTTGGACCTAGAAGGGAAGGACATTCCGGACATCCTATTGTATCTTTCCAAACTATATCATTATTGATTATTGACAAGGGGATAAGGATGGAAGTGATGAAGGGGAACAATGATATGATACCTCACTAGGTAGCCCACCTCATGGTAGTTTGGCCAATGGTTGCATGAGGCCAAGAGGGCTCTGGCTTTCACTCTACTCTTGGGCCTAGGGTAGAGGGTCACCTCATCATTCCTCTTACTCCCACTTTCTTATGATTGAGCTCCTATAGGGAGTTGGACCAGACACTGGTTAAGTTAATTTATGCTTAATTATCTTTCTTTAGAGATTTATATTATTAGTTCTGATGGATTTCTAACCTATTGCAGGACCTCAATCAGGTACGCATCTTATTCCATTTTTAGTTTTACATAAAATGGCGATTTAGGGCAAGAACTAGGGTTTTTACAACAAAAAAGTAGCAACATGTTTATTCTGTGAGTGTTTCGAAAGCTATTTCACATTGGGAATTATTTTGAACATTCCATGATCATTGCTTGAGGACAAGCAATCTTGAGTGGGGCAGACTATAATGTCCCCACTTTGGAATAGAATTTAATAATAAATAATAATAATATTGAATTAAAAAAGAATAAAAATAAAATATAAAATAATATAATTAAAATTTAATTAAGTTAATGAATGGTCAAAAGACATGGAAGGAAAAATTGTGACTCCCTCAAACATGGGATATAAAAGGGAGAAGAGAACCTCATTTTGAGAAGGGGAGAATTTTGGAAATGAGAAGAGAAGATCTGATTTAAGAAGTGCAGATCTGATTGGGGAAGGTTGTGTCCCTTTCAAAGGGTAGAAATAATGAAGAATTGCTCTCTTTCAAAGGGTGCTAATGGTGCTAATGGTGAAAGGGTGTGTCTCTTGCAAAGGGCATACATGATGAAGAGGTGTGACCTCTTTCTCACGTTGAGAGATATAAAGGGAAGGAATCAAAAACATCTAGTGACATCACCATTGATCAGATCAGATCAAAACTATTATTAAGTTATAGGAATTGACAGCCTCCTAGTAGGGGACATTACAAATAGTGCAGCTAGAATGCAACAATGGAAGTTGAAATACTATGCTAATGAACTTGCAAATGCCTATGATAATGTAAACTAAAGCCAAAGGCACACTTTGATATTGCTATGATCTCCTAAGCTCTTCAAAATAGCGTGAAAGTGTAATAGACACTCTAGACTCTAAATGGAGATGAGAGGCTTCCTCTTTATAGGCAAATCGCAGAAATCAATGATTGGGAATCGGTCTTATGAAATAGAAGGTCAAGATCAAATTGGTTGAGTGAGGGGAGAGATAAATGGAGGATGTTCCTACTACATTGACAAGATGGAAGGATATGTGGGATAAAGAGCCACATGGGAAGATGCTCACAAAGACCATGAGAGAAAGATGGAAGAAGGAATCTAAGTCGTAGGGAGGTTGGAGGGAATATAGGATTCACGAGACAAGTGTCTTATGAGTCTCTTTTGACTAGGATGATGTGGAGAAACCAATCTCTACAATGTAGGGAAGGTGGAGAGGAAATAGGAAATGGAATGCCACATAGGTCTTCACTCCCATTTGACTAGGAGTTGTCAGCTATACCATACCCAAGGATGTACCAAACTACCAGAACCTCAAACCCTTACCAGTCCCTGTCCCACAACTTAGGTATTCCACCTTGGATCCCTTTCAACCTCAAGGGTTTTCGTTCTTCAATTGAATTACACTGAATTGCTCTGGAAACAAGGTTTGATAACATGACAAATTGGATGATCATTTGCTTTTTGCAATTGCTTTTATATGTTTCCCTTCTCACATCGGTGCCCAACTCTTGAAAATCCAAAACTAAATCTTGGGGGTTACAAAAGGCCTTATTTGGCCCAATTAAATATTACACTTTATTTTAATCCATAAGCTGTCCTTTTTTTATAAAATTTCAATTGGACAAACTTAAAACATTATTACAATATTATTTCCCTAATTTTGTTCCCATTAGGCCATAGGAAATAAAGGAATGCACTATCGGGTTTCCCTTGATTCATTTTGGAAAAAGGGAAATAACATCATCTACCCCAAACAAGGACCAAAACTGTATTTCCTAGGTATGGCTAACTTTCAAGGAGGGCCTCATAAGTTCATTACAGAGTTACTAACATGTTGGTTTGCCACAAAGTGCACCCACAACATATAGGAAATAAATGTAACTGAACATCAAGCTATGTAGCAGCAATCCAAACACAAATAAATGACTAAGACATTCAAAGAGCTTGGACAATAAGTGCATTCCATCCAGACATTACCATGAAGATGTTGTAGTAAAATCACACAATAGTTATACCAGATTCTACAACAGATGGACTTTATGCTGCCAAATTCTAAAACAGAAATGATATTTTTTTCATAAACAAATTTGTATAGCTAACACAACCTTACACTATATACATGGTAGCCAACTAGTTTTCTAAAATATGCTAATAATAGTTTTTTGGCAAATATTAGCCTAAGAGAATCCCCGCTATGGACCCATTTTGAGTTGTGAAATTATTTAAACTACAAGTCCTCTTACAGAAGTTTTCACCTTGATTTTGTGCTCTAAATCTCGTATGTTATAAATAGTTTATCTAATTTTTGCACTTATCAAGAAAAAATTATGCCAAACTTTCGAGCAAAGCAATCTCATTTGTAGAGGATAAAAAAATATTTTTTAAACATTCCTTTGAAACAATCCTAATTACAAAACTAGGGTCTTCAAACATAAACATCCCTAAAGAGTCCCATAACACATAGAGATTGAAGGTGTCCTACCGCCCAAACTAAAAAGAAAAGAGAGAGGTGACTCAATTTACTTACTTTGGGATTTCGTCCATGGACGCCCATTCTGGGTTTTTGGATATCTAGTACATTTTGTGAGTTGAGTACCAAGGGGGATTAGAAGACCCAGTTGAAGGAGGATTTGTGTGAATAAGGGTTGAGGGTATTGGTGGTGATTGAATGTTGGAGAGTTGGATTGTGACTTAGACATGTTTATTTGTCCTATTTGAGTGTGATTCAATGGTTGGGTGAGGGTTGGTGAGCATGGGTGTGTTTTGGGGTATTGGATCCTTTTGAGTAACTTGTGGCCTTGTGAGGGGTCTTGTGAGTAAGTGAAGGGTTGACACCTAATTGAATAGGTGAGTTGGGAGAAATATCTCCCTTGTTGGTTGAGTTTATTGGATTCTCTGCATCAACATGCCTTTTCGCTATCAATCCATTCAAACTTCCACCCAAAGATTCAATCTTGTCAAAGTTCAAAATAATTTCCTTGCTGTCCTTACTATCTTGCATCAACTTTCATATCACTAGGTAGTCTTTTGCTTAGAACTATCATCATCTTTCATGGTAGGATACCATCTCAGTCCCTTGAGTTAAGTTAGCTTACCTTTAGAATTTATCATTTCCTAATCAAGTTGTTCAAGGGGAAAATGTCACTAATCAAGTTGAAATGTCAATTTCTCAATCTGCCTAAGGTAAAAGGTTAAAATAAATTGCAAAAGATAGAACAAGGCTAAGAGAAAATGAATCATCAGTATTACCTAAATTCACATTATCAACAAAATCTAGAAATAACCTTGTATGTAAATAATTTATCATGCCAAAATTGCCAATTCTAACATGAAAATGAGACCAAGGAAAGCTCTAGAACAACTACTACTATTCATTCACATGTTGCTTATTAACCTCAATCACCACGAAAGATGCACAAATTGATTATAACAAAGAAGATGTTTCATAAATGTAAATATTAATTCAGGACTAAGGAAAATGAAAGAAATAAAAGAATACCAAGCAATCAAAAAAGACTAACAATACCGTTGCAAACTATGAAGTTCATTTCCATTAATTCTTCAAAATATACTAGCAAAGAACAAGTATTCAATCTACAGCCTATTTCTAAATGTCTTTTGAAAGAAAACACACTAATGAGTGTTACTAAACTTGGACATTAAATAATCAATTATTAGACCCTCAAAATGAATTTTGAAATTACATTTATAGGGAAACTTTTTCCTCAAAATTAGAGATTAAATTCCACCCAAAACCTTATCAAACTAAGAGGTACAATCAACACACACAATACTAGCCTATAACTGAATTAAGAACTATAAGTTGATTCATGAAAATGAAATATAGTCAGAAGGAACTTAGAATATGGAGTCAAAGAAGCATGGAGAACAAGAAAAAGAGGATCTATCTAGGCCCCCACCCCCAAGATGACTCCTCCAAAAAATTTAAACTTAGGTGCACAAGCAACAAGATGAAGAACAAAGGCCAAAGTAGGTTGTAACTACCATGAACCCGTCCATTCAAAGTGATGAGAATCTAGATGTTCCCAAGTGGCTATAATTCAACTTTGAAAGGATAAAGAAGAGAGTATTGAAGAAAGTAAGTTTGCAAAAGATGATCGTTGAGGTTGAGGCCGCAAGGAAGCCAAAGAAGGCAATGACTTTGTATGCCACCTAAAACTATGCAAAAGGAGAGATAGTTGCCAATACCCTAAAATAGAGAAGATTTAGTAAAAATTGCCAATACCCTAAACTAGGGTAACCCGAGACAGTAAGAAAATGGTTCGAGGGTCATATAGACTAGCTTTATACTGTATGTTAATTACAAAGTGATAAGTTGTGTGGTTGGAGATTTCCAGTCCACCCCTTCTAGGTTAGGATTGTGCTGAACCGAACACAATTGTATCTCCCTAGGGCTTCCGGGTCAGGTGTGTTAGGTTGGCTGGCAAGAGAAAGAAAGGCTTGCCCGAAAAACACTGAATGAAGGTTGCAAATCAATTGAATAATATTCATTCCCATTGTTTTATTGTGTGTTGGTTTGATCTCCATCGATCCAATAGCCAGAGGCAGACACCACTCGATATATTAGCTCGTACAATAGTGAACAATCAACACGCACGTATACGGGAGGAAGGGATTACTGTGACAAAATTGAACGCTCACTCCTCAATCACAGTTTATCATTTTGCGAGGAGTGGATTGCTACAGGGTATTATGCATTCAGGGAACCACACCTTTGACTAGAAACTATCTGGCCTGAGATTGGATAATCAATATGAATACGAGATTGACCAATTTGCATTAAAAAATAGGGCAATTAACCACCACATGTCTCATTTACTAACATCTTTTGCATAAAAAAGGAATCTCTCATACTCCAAGAGTTGCTTCCACAATCGGTCAATATCCCACAAGAATATAGGCATAGCTAGCATGTATAAAAGCAAGCAAAAGTTGTAGAATCTCTTGAATGGTATATTTTTTGCAACATGAAATTAAGGTGAAGAATCTACCTCCTGTGTGGGATTGCAAGCAATGCACAAATGCCTTCAACGCAGGTTTGATGTTGTTGGGGGTTGAAGTCGCCACGGACGCCTATGCGGGATTGCAATGCACAAATGAATTGCCCTCTTCTTTTTTTTTAAGTAATGGTCGTTGTCGTCAGAATTACGACGAACTCGAGTACTTTTTTTAAAAAAAGAAAATTTTCATTGCTAATGTCTTCTTCGTCAAAACCAAATGGCAAATTATCGTCGGAATTACGATGAATTCGGGCATTTTTTCAAAAAAAATCAAATTTGGTCACAATATACCTTCTCCGTCAGAAACCTCAGTCAGAAATCTAGTCCAAATGTATTAGTGTTAAATGTACATTCATGGTATTTAATGGGTGAAATGTACAATCATGATATATATATTATCAATTTGAGTAGGCATGGCCTCCATTGGACCTTCACCACTAGCTTCTACTATTTTGTCATCGACAATTTGTACCACCACCAATAGCTCTAACTTGGCCATGCAAATTGAGGCTCTAATGGTCCCTCTAACCTCCTTTCTATTCCTTGAGCTCTCCTTGACATATGCTTTTTAAAATACACAACATATTTGACATTGATTTATAGCAGAGAGAAATTTTCTTCTAATGTGGGTTAGATGATGCTTGATTTTTCTAGCTCTATTATCATAATCTAGATATTGTTACCAAAATTTGCACAAGTCATCATAAGCACATGGGAGTTAGGAGCTACCTTTCTTACTAGAAGTCCACGTTATCTAAAACTACATCCAAACTAATTTTGTACCTCAAATCGATGAAAATAATAACTAGCACCCCAATCATGGCTTTACTTATGATATGTTCTTGAAGCTTCAAATATGAACTAGATTGAAATGTCTATTTTGACTCTTAAAAAGATCTATTAAAATCCTTGCCCAAAACTATGGTGATTGTAGGGAAGGTAATTTGAATATATTTCTTAAAAATCTTTCCCACTTGTATTCCATGATATAAGGCCCTTAAGTTTACCATTTTTCTTTTAAGCATCTTGGACCTCACCACCTCCATTGAGAATATTCATAGAGGGCATGCGAATGAAAGGCAAAGTCATGATTCATTCATATATTTATGGCTTTCATTACTAGCATATCCTTATTCAACACATCCCAAAAGTCATTATTCACCCCATTTGCCATTATGGATGGATTCCCTAACACAATGCTCATGACTTCACAATATCTTTCTATCTTGTACATCATTCAATTTTATTGAGATATCATGATTAACAAATAGTTTCCTTTAAATTTCAATTCTCAACACAATTAAACATTATATAATTTGAATTGCCATTGGTTGTAAAGTTGGTCAATCTATGTATGGCTACATTGGCATCTCGATACATGTTCTTGAATTCATAATTATTCAATTGATCAACATACACCAACCATCTTGTAGAATGCTATTGAACCTCTACTTGAATTTTTTTTTCACTTTTTTTATGACATTAATGATCACCATATAATAAACTTTAATTCTGATATTTGTAATTTTCTATTTGAAAACCATTGGAACTTGAGCTCCCTATTTCATTATCATTCCTTAAAGCAAGTTTGTTCATTGCCATATATACTATCTTACCACTTGAATCCCTTATAACACAAGTAGCCCCTAAAATGCCCCTAACCAACCCATCAAAAGTTCTACTCTTGTGAATTAGATGGTGGAGCTTCCCATTTTATATTTTCTATGTCAACCTTTGGGAACCCATGAACGGAAGGCACATCCATGGTATTTCTCAAGAGCATCTTATGTTTTTACTAAAGTGTCGTAGCACATTGGTGAACGAATGTTTACCAAATATGATATGAAGTGTTTGTGTTTCCATAACTTATCAATAATAAAAGAGCATCTTATGTTTTTATGCACATTGGTGAACAGGTGTTTACCAAATATGATATGAAGTGTTTGTGTTTCCATAACTTATCAATAATAAAAGTATTTGCAGAGAAAGAATCTAACTAAGGACTAGAAAAAAGTAGTGGTCGAGGAGGAAGAAGAAGAAGATATTAGGAGTGAGAATCTTTCGTGAAAGTGATAATAGCAGTACATAACATCAACTTGCAAGAAAAAGGGTTATTTCATTGTCAATGACAAATCAAATTTAATCTTGTATTGAAGGGAGTATGAAATTGACAGATCAAATTTTATCTTGTATTGAAGGGAGTATGAAATTGGGAGACTGTAAAATTGATTGTCATTAAAGTGATGGAGCCTCCTGAAGGGACATGTCTATTCTGGCTTCAAAACAATAGTATGGATTGACTAGTTGCACGTTTTATACTGCCGATTTTGCAATTAACAGCTACGATTGACTAACTTGTCGCTAACACGCTGTACGAAAGATCCATTTTAGAACCAGAATAGACGCAACCCTGATGAAATGCTTCCAGTTGTTAAATTGATTGTCATCTCCTCCACTTGTTGCTTATCGATCGGATAGCCTTCCAAATTTGTCTGAGAAACGTCTTATCACTTATTTCTTTCAGTACGACCTGCCACAAACCCCAAGATATTGCAGTTCAGAAGATTTGTTTTTCTCTTTGTTTTATCTAGGTATCATTTAAGACCACCTTTTCCTCTTTGTTTTATCCATCATTTCAGAGATGCGTGATCCAAACTGATATATATTTATAAGTGCATTTGGCTTTATTGAAATTATTTTAATTCTTAGTTAAAGTCATTACTTGTTAAGCAGTTTTTGGTATTAAGAGTAACGTTGAATGATTATTGATTTCATTAAATATTATATCTCATTGCATATCAGATCTGTAATACTTCGAAAATATAGAATTAAAATTGTATTAGAATTTTTTAATCAAATAAACAATTTACCCAGCCAGGATCAATAAAAACATAATTTGATGATAAGGGTTTTGATTAAAATACCATTTGCTGACACAGTCGCTGCCGGCTTGCGAAGTTTCTTACAATTCCGCAGAGGCCGGTGCGCGTTAAATCCGTAGCGAGCACATGGGTAGACTGCACAAGATTGGTGCTGTGCAGACGACCAAATCGTACACACACAAAGATTTAGTCAAAAATTTGTGGCTTTGTGTGTGGGGAAATTCAATTAGGGGAAATGATTCAGTAGTTGAGCGTGTTCTAATTTTTGTGATATAAGTTGTTGATTTAATATTTCCATACTTCCCGATTTAGTGTCTATTTTTTGTACAAAATTGTATCAATAGTTGGGACTTTAAAGTTGTTATTGCTGAGGATGAGTACCAATAATTGAATGAAATGTACCATTTGTTGTAAAAAGTAACCAATCATGTAATGCCACATCATCCGCACAAGTATTGGGGCACCTTTTGCATGCCTATTGGTCTCACTTGTTTTTTGGTTTGTTTTGGACACCTTGGCAAAAATCATGCTGATGTTGGCATCATATTTGATGATGTGGCCTTCAAACCTTAGTTATAAGCAGGGGACTTGCCAAGTAAGGTGCTATAAAAAATTGGGAGTGATTTGAAATTTCCACGTAGGATTTTGAGAAGTGCAAAGTTAGGGTGCACAACTACTGGATCCTCTCCCCTAGTTACTTATCTTTGATACGAAGTAATTGTTTTTGGCATTAACGCAAACAATAGTGCATGTACCCAACCATTGACGTGTGGCGCAAATTTCAGTGTCGTTCTTGTGTAGACTCTTATTGTATTCTATTTGGAATATTGAAGTATAAATTCAGAAAATTAAGTATTGCAACTTAAATTAGTTATTAAGAAATAATGAAGAGAATTAATGGAACAACAAAATAACACGTAGATGTTGATTTACGTGGCAAAACTTTGACAAAATGTTAAGGAAACATTCGTAGGGAAAGGCATTGATATTCATATTGCTCGGAGAAAACAATTATAAACTCCATATCTAGCTACCACTATTAGGTGTTGCTGTCACTTTTACAATCTAAATTTGCAATTCACAACAAAATCCTAACAATTGCTCTTGCAATCTACAATCCACACTAGTTGCTCGTACAATCTACAATTTATATTACAACATTGCCTTAAAGACAACATCTTAGATATATAGACTATTTCTATATTACAATCAACACCCACTATAGAAATAGCCTCCTTAAAATTTCCATTAAGAAAAGTAGGAACATTCCCACATGGTCTCCTTAATTTCCATAAAATAAATTAGCAACTTGCTCACAAGGAAAAACTATTTTTTTTTTTCAATAAAAGTGGATTATTCCACTAAACTTTTTTATTAATATTTTTTTATTTTTTTACACAGGATTCAAAGAGCATACCAAAGGAAAGAACCCTGGGAAGAAAACCTCCGATCACAGCTCATAAAATAAACCTATAGTATCTAACTAATCAATTTATACACCCCGCCTAAAACCACATACAAAATGCAGTCACAACACATATAATATCAGTTTTGCATAGAGCCCATATGACAATTTGCCAAAAAAACCCATCGGATAATTTTCAAATGTAGACTCCATAGCTGCTATCAATGGAAGAAGACAAAATTTTCCAAATCCTTGTGCCCAATCCCATGAGCCAAAAACCTTGCTGCCAAAAAAGAAAGTATCAAAAAACCTTTGGAAAAACACTATTATATCAAATACCATGACCCCGAACTCTTCTCCAGACAACGAACATGAATACTTGAAATGAAAGGGGAAAGCATGAATAATTATCATCATAAAATTTTACATCGACGTTACTCAAGAAAATCATATGACTATTGTTGCAAGCCTTCCCATACCCTAGAAGGAATTTCCTCAAAACCCACCTCTCGCTGATTAGCATTGCTATCAATGGCTAAATTTGCCAAATAATCTGCAATCTTATTAACTTCTCTGTAACAATGGGATACCAAGAAAGATTCAAACAATTCTAATTTTTGTAAAATGGGATCAAGTATATACTACAAATTCCAACAATTCAATTTCTTTTTCATAACACATTGAATAATCACCATAGAATCACCTTCAATTATTAAGTCCTTAATTCCCAAAGAGATTGTCATATCCAATCCAAAAGACAAAGCATGAAATTCCACATAATTGTTAGTTTTAAAACCAATAGCATGACACTTAGCTCAAATAAAATTTGCACTGTGATCATAAATTACCATGCCTATCCCAGTCGGCCCAAGGTTACCACGAGAGGTCCCATCAAAATTCAATTTAAAGTGCCCTGCAGAGGAGGTTTCCATCTAGCAAAACATCTCTTACCTATTGCATCATTCTTTTTTAAAATTGAACCATGAGAGGGTAAAACTGACAGCAGCTTCCAAACTCTAGTAACTCTACTATCCCAATGTGAAAAAGAAGTAAGATTTTCCAAATTCTTATAAATAAATGACAAAGCAACCTCAGAGATTGAAGACTCAATTTTTAATAGAACCTCAGACACAGGAGACCTTGTTTTTTTTAATATCCTACATTGTTTCTCTCTGTCCAAACATTCCAAATCACAATAGATGGAGATATGATCCAAAGGCATGCATAAAAAGATGAGGCAAACATAAAGGGCCAAGATCTAAAATGGGAAATGAGATCCTTACCAATAACAAAGGATATATTTAACTTCTCAAACAACCACTGCCAACATTCATAAGCATAATCACAATGTAGGAACAGGTGTGAAGAAGATTCCAAATTTTTGTTACAAAGGACACAAGGGAAAACATCAACAATACCAAGCTTGTCTAGTCTCATACATGTAAGTACTCTATCCTGAACTGCCAACCAAGCAAAGGCTCCAGCTTTGGGAAGACAAGCCGAATGCCAAAACAACTTATAAGGCCAAGAAGATAAATCTTTAGCAACCATAAGAGAGTTGTAACCATCTTTAATAGTGTACTTACCAGAAATATTCTTTGTCCAAATAAGTTCATCCTCAGAATCAAAAAGAAATACAATTCTATCCCCCAAAATCTTTTCAAAATCTAATTTCATGCTTTGACCAACATCTAAGAAATCAATCGACTTCCATCTAGCTAGCTTAAGGGGTCCACTAGTCACAATTTCAAAATAATCTGCTACAAAAACACCCCAAAGGGAGGAAAGAACGATGATCAGAAGAGACCAATCCCTAATATTCACCAAAGGTGTGTGTGCATTCCATACTTCATCCCAGAATCTGACCTTTCTACCATTATGAACAATCCATGAGAGATGAGGCAAAATAACTGATCTACATTTACAAAGGAAATTCCAAATAGCAAAACCCGAAGGCAAATTTGAGACTTTAAAAATGTACTCTCTTGGTCCATTATTTAAATATTTGGCAAACATAATATGTGCCCATAAGGAGCTAGGGTTGTCATATAATTTCCAAACCAACTTAGCACCTAAGGCTAAATTCTGATTCTCTAGAATCCGAATTCCTGTTCCCCCAAGTTCCTTAGGCAAACATACCTTATCCCATGCAACTAAAGGGAGTTTCTTCTTGCCATCTTTATTATTGTTCCAAAGAAAATCTCTAAGAGTATCCTGTAAACTAACAATGGCTACTTTTGGAGACTTCAAAACAAACATGAGATATATAGGAACACCATTCAAAACAGACTTGATGAGAACAATTTTACCCACCAAAGTTAACCATCTACGATTCCATGAGAGAATTCTTTTAGAAATGACCGAAATAATCTTATCCCAGAAACCAATCTTATCTCGTTTAACAAAGAAAGGAATCCCAAGGTAAGTACATGGAAGATTTCCAGTCTCAAATCACCAAAAGGATTGCAAACTATGTTGAACCAGTTGTAATGTATTAAGGAAAAAAATCTTTGATTTATCACCATTCACTTTCTGACCAAAAAATGATGCATAATTTTGTATTATTCCTTTAATCATTTTTGCCTCAACTAACGAAGCATGTCCAAATAATAGAGTATCATCTACAAAGAGACAATGAGAAATACTTTGGGGAATATTCTGAATCATTATACCTTTCCAAAGCCCCCCCACTTTAGTAGCCCTAATAGCCCAACTAAAGGTTTCAGCTAGGAGAATAAACAAAAAGGGATAAAGGGGATCTCCATGTCTCAAACCCCTAGAGGAAGTGAAAAAATCACAAGGAGAACCATTAATTAAAACCGAGAATCTTGCAGAAGAAATACATGCACGAATCCATTTGACCCAGGCCTTGGAAAAACCTAACTTCTCAAGAACAACACATAAAGCCCCCCACTCTACTCTATCATAAGCCTTCATCATGTCTAGTTTAAGTATCATGGTCGGGGTTCTTTGGGTGGAAATAGAATGCAGCACCTCATGTGCTACAATTGCACCCTCTGTTGTCTCCCTTCCGGGAACAAAACCACCTTGCTCCAATGAAATGATCCTAGGTAGAATTTTTGTCAACCTAAGGGAAATTGCCTTTGTAAATATCTTATACAAAGTGTTACATAAAGCAATGGGGCGGAAGTCAGCAAAAGTCTTAGTATCCTCTTTTTTAGGAATAATTGCAATCATTGTAGTATTAAGTTCTTTTAAAATGGACCTATTTCTCCTAGATTCCTCGAGAGCCAATAAAACATCATTTCCCACAAAATCCCAACATTTCTGAAAAAATAAAGGAGTAAAACCATCTAGTCCCAAGGCTTTATCCGGATTCATGGCAAAGACAACACTCTTAACTTCTTCTAAGGAAAAGGGAGACATCAACATCTTATTGTCTTCCAAAGATACTAAAGGAGGAATATTAGATATAATATCATTGCTGAGATTTCCATTTTCCGAAGATAATAATGACTTAAAAAACCTAACTGCCTCTGAAGCAATGTCCTCTGGCTCTGTCAATAAATTCCCATTCTGACACTGAATACAAGATATCCTATTCTTACATCTTTTAATCTTAGTTGAAGAATGAAAAAAATTTGTGTTCCTGTCACCATCTGAAAGCCATAACTCTCTAGATTTCTGTCTCCAATAGATTTCCTCTCTAGCTAACACCTCCTCAAGCTGTAATTTTAGTGACTTCAATTCATCAAAAACTTGTGGCACCATATCATGTTGAAGCACATGAGTATTAAAACACTCAATCGTATCTTGAATCCTTTGTTTCTCCAGAAAAACTATTATTCTAAAAGGTAAGACTAAATTAGAAATTTTTATTGTCTTCTTTTATTCCCATTCACCAACAATTGTTGTCATTATCTAACAACCAGATATTGGTCGTACTATTTTAGACAGTCATCTTTTTCAAATCAGCGTTCAGATTACAAAGGAGTGTTGCTCACCACATACATTCCTTGGATTACAATGTATGGAACCCATAACCTCTATATTGGATCTTACATTTCTACTAGTTCACACTAAGGTTTACAATTTACATCTTTAATAATGTTGTGACAAAAAAATTATGGCAACTTATTCAGATCCAATAATTATTGTAATGGTCAAATTCACAATACCAATAATTTTTTTATTTAATTTTGTGTATATTTTATACATAGTAATATGATAATGAGCAATATATTCTTATGCATAGTTTGTTTCATAGTTCAATTTCTATTCACTTTTGGTTATTTATATTTTTATTTTTATATGCTTTTTGTCTACTTATCATTGTTTCACACTTACTTATAGTTACTTTTATATATTTGCTTCCTTAATCTCAAGGCTTTGCAAAAAATAACCTAAAATCAAAAGCTTTAAATGTGAACATCCTCACTCCCTTCTACTAGTCATTCTGAGCTAAGTTAACCCATGTTTGTGTGACAAGTTATGTCATTGTATTAAATAAATACAATGTACACTTAGTTTCATATGGTAGAATTATTGGAGTATAAGTTTCAATATACAAAAGGCCATAAAGAACCGTACCCAAATCATTAAATTATAAAATTCATTTGTATGTCTACATATGTTTCCTTTGATATATCTTATTGCAAAATTAACTTAACCCCCAAAGGGTTTGACCTTAAAGAAGTCACCCACCTACCAATTTTGCACTCTTAAACAATGTCCATAGCCACCACTTTGACAAGTTTATCTATCTAAGAGATAACTTGGTGAACATGTTCTCAAGCACTGGACTATCAAATCAAACTTTTGCATCATAAATCAAATGCACACAAAAAATAGAGATTGCAATACTTAGGATCAACATTGTGGTGCTTTAAAAATAATTGCATAGTTTTCAAAGATGAAATAAAATGGTCATCACACATTGTCAATTAAGTATATAATAGGGATGAAACAATTTTGTGTAACTTATTCATCATTCTTACAACATTAATTTTAGAGCTAAGTATCATTAACCCTCAAATTTAGTTTGTGTACATTTATTGCAATTATTAGACCCAAATATGATTAATCTATCATAGTCATAATATTATTGTTTTACATTTATTTGGTTGTGTGTGTATGCAAAAGGTATATTCTTCCTGAACATTTTCTTCCATTAAATATAAGGGTTTCCGCAGGTTAATTTTTTCTTCTCTCTTGACTATGGTTTTAGATCTTATTTTTATTACTCATCTTTCATATCAGATTTATCAAAGGTTTGACAATACAATTATGTGATCATTCATTACTTAACTTCTTCTAGGATTTTTTCTTATCATAGCTAGATTTTATCACCCACCTTACTTACAGTTATGTTTCTCTTTAGGGTTTCATTCCATAATTATTTTAGATCTCATTATTGACTATTTTTTTTATCAACCTAGGTTAGCTCATATTTTTTCAACATTTTAACCTTTCATTTTTTCTATGTCACTTGCACGACAAAATATATTCTTATAATGCCCCAATCTTGCATTCAAGACATTAGTGGTAAATAAATAGATACGAATATTTTTCATGTTGCATCTACAAAACCTACATGACATAATTACACTGATACAATTTAGGAGCGTCATGACTCACCATGTCAACATGCATTGAGTGTAACCAATCCACAAACATTATTGCATAAATAGAAGACTTCTTAATCATATAAAAAAATTCATGATTAACCCATGAGGAGGTAGAGATCTCTTTGATGATTACATATAAGACCTTGATCTCCATCAATCACATGTTCTCCATACTCAAAATGAGGTAGAGCAATAGGGTGTGATATTTTATGGAAGATATATGATCTTGTATAAACATGTGCTAGTATATAGTTATTGCACAAGACATGAGTCATCTAATAAAAAAGTATGAAATACTATCAAAGTACATAAAATTCTAGTTGAACAAAGATCATAAGCATTCAAGATAGATCATAAGGTACAACATAACTATGTGAAAATTTTCTAAAAAATCTTAAGAAATTTTGATTATATCTACAAGTCACCCGCGTAGGATCCAAATTACTCCTATCACCACTTAAAATCACTTAGACAACTCTCAAATTTTTCGTGTTGCTAACACAAGTAAACCTTGACAAAATATGTGATTTCTTA
Organism: Cryptomeria japonica; assembly: GCF_030272615.1. Taxonomy (NCBI): domain Eukaryota; kingdom Viridiplantae; phylum Streptophyta; class Pinopsida; order Cupressales; family Cupressaceae; genus Cryptomeria; species Cryptomeria japonica. The sequence continues at coordinate 561,739,919 of NC_081415.1, forward strand.
ACAATGTATATGGTTTAGAATGTATAATAGAGTTCTTGTAAGCATGTAAATTGGTTTCAAGGTAAATGAAAGGGTCCCCTAAAAGATTAAGCTCATAATTTAAACTCAAAATAAGCTATTAAAATCTAAGAATGTTCTCAAGGGAATACATATTAATATGAGTAAAGTGCTAGACCTAGACAAACCACTAGCAACCTACACTACTGAAGAAGAAACTTTCACATTAAATGGGTTACTTGTATATAGATTGAGTAAAAAATGTCCAACATGTATAAGGTTTGATAAGACACATTTAGCATTTAAATAAATCATATGTCCAATTTATCTTAAAAACCATTCCATTATAACAAAACATTGGTAATGTGTGTTAAATGCAATAAAGTAAGATTGAGAATCAAACCTCCTTAACCACAAGGACAAATTATAAGCACATTTTTATTGATATAATATCTACACATAGAATTCAACTTATGTATGTATGTATGTATGCACACATACACACACATACACACATGGTTTGTTAGTTTCATTTAAACTCAAAATATATAAATTATTCCCACTAGATTCTAAGACTTATTCAACATGTTAACTCCTTCATAAAATGACATCTAAAATTAATACAAATAATAATATCAACAACTGCATCATAATGGATCTCATCCCAAGCATGGATGGACCAAAGAATGAATAATAATTTACATAAATAATAATAATAATTTTAAAATAAGGATCACAAAACCCCAATACATAAAATTCAAATAGACCAAAATAAAAAAATATGTTCATTAATGAGAATTTCCAAGAGTCTTTTTGGACTAAAAATGGTCAATACTACCCAAATAAGTGGAACCCTTATGCCCACCCTTCTATACTAGGAAGCTATCAATATGGTAGTTCAATAACACTTGCACCAATTTTAAAGTGGTCAAACACATACACACACCAAGAAAGTAAACACAAGGGTTCTACCAACACCATATCAATTGATGTAGAATTTTATTTGTTATTAAGTTTATGTGGAGTTTTTCCTAGAGTATAAAACTTTAATTGTTAAGAAGTTGGACTAGTTGGAATATGAGGGCAACTTCAAAATGAATTATATTACATGTTAATGTTTCATAGTACATTATTATACATGTAAATATTTTATGACTTACTATACTAGTATGAATATCTTAAATATATTTATTTAACAACATTAAGAGAGATCAATTTTAAGACGCCTAACTTATATCATAAATTACACACACTTCTTAAAATCTAATAAATATCCATTCCTTTATTTAATATTGTAGTGTTAATATGTACATCTAGATGTATTACACGTATACATGCACATACTTCCATATACTTTTATCTACCTCGATCTCCTCCTCTTCAAGTTTGGGGTCCAATTTGTGGTTGTGCATGCATTAACCTAGACTATATAAATGGGTAAATATAAGTGGGCATACATTTTCTCAATATTGTAATAATAAATTATGGAAAATAAAATATAGAAAGTAAATAGAAAACAATGGCATTTAGCTCTATAATTGAAGAGAATGGGTTTTGTTGGAAACTTTAATATGTCTTAGGATTTGAAAGGGGATGTCTTGTTTTATGTTCTACCTTAAGAATACAATAATATAATTCTTTTGTGCAAGTCAATTCTTTGATTGTGAAAATGTCTTGTGTGTATGTGGACGTGATACGGTATTTTGCTCAACTCTACTTGTCTACTCACTTAATTCACCTTTCTTGATGCCGAAATTTTTGGTGGCATTTAGAAACCTTTTGGAAGGGCTATAATTATGTTGCAAGGAAACATGTTCTTTTAGGTCAACTTACAGAAACATGTGTACAAAATAAAAGAAATCAACACTCTTAAGACATGCATGTGATCTTAAAATGATTGTGTAGGTTTGGATTCTTTTCAATATATCAGTTGAAGTATCTCTATAGGAATGATATGCATATATATCTTAAAAATGCAAATATTTGTAAATATGGACTTCCAAATTCAAAAATTTGAATCTAAATTGAATTGAAACAACTAATAACTTTCCATCAAATGGTTGATTTATTATTATGTATTTGTATTTAAAGATATTTAATGCATTCATTTACTCATCATGTCTTTTCCACATATTTCAAGCTTTATTCATATATCATTTGCATAATAATTTGTCTACTAATTCTTGAAATGAATTTAAATCCCACAAACATTCTAAAAAATGAATTTAAATCCGAGGAGCATTCTTAAAATATGTACATATTTGAAAAGTTATTTATATTCTTATACGCATATTTTTCAGGTTGATCTAAAAGAACATCTACTGATATTTTATTTAAATAGAAAATAAAAATAAGTGAAAAAAAAAAAGAATGCGGTCGAATTGAAATGCAAAGATATTGTATGCTCCACGTTGTGGAAGGTTGGGGACAAAGCCAAAAGCCAAATCCAAGTTTTGTACATTAGATTCGGAAATCAATTAATTTGATGTTACATTGGATTCCCTTATTAATTTGATGTTACATTGGATTCCCTTATGTAACACGCCTAGATTTCTTTGCTGCGTAGGATTTACGTAAGTGATAGACAATAATCTGTCAACATATATAAAAGAATCCAGTGGTCAGAAACATGCAACTTTGCAATCAAATACTTTGGCTTTTCTTGTGGATTTCATTTTTCACTTCCTTACAACATGATTGCTCGTGGTATTAAAGGTTGCATGATTCATTATTGATCCTCTTGATAAGGTATATAAGAATCAATTTTTAAAAATTAATTGTATTTTTTAATTTAAATGGGGTGAATTGTGGGTAGTTTTCTTTAAGTATATATAAAATTTTAAAATATTTGTTTTTCATGATATATATTATCAATGTTATTTCTTCTAAGCAGACATGGTTTCTATTAGACCATCACCATTAGCGTCTATCATATTTTCACATGTATAACTTGTACAACCACCAATGGCTTTAACTTGCAAGTTAGGTGATGCTTGATTTTTTAACTTTGTCATCATAATCTATACTTTGCTAAAGAACTTTGCAAGGGTTTCCATAGGCATTAGGTAGTTAGAAGCTACCTTGCTTATTGGAAGTTACATAATCTAAAACTATTTTGAAACCATTTTTGTATTCGAGATTGATGAAAACAATAGCTAACACCCTAATCACGACTTTAATTATGATCTACTCTTGAAACTTCAATATGAAGTAGATTGAAATATCTATTTTAACTATTGAAATATGTAATAAAATCCATTCCCAAAACCATGGTGTGCTTAAAAATCCTCCCCACTTTGTATTCCATGATGGGGCCCTTGAAAACCATTTTTCTTTTAAGCTTCGTGGACATCACCATCTCCATTGAAAATATTCATAAAAGGGCATGAGAATGAAAGACAAAGTTAAGATTCATACATTTCCTCATGGCTCTAGTTATTTCCATATCTTTTTCACCACAATCCAAAAGCCATTATTCACCTCATTTGCCATTATGGATGGATTCCCTAACCCAATGCTCATGACTTCACAATAACTTTCTATCATTTACATCATTCAATTTTATCGAGATATCATAATTGACAATTTATGTTCTTCTTAAAAGAGTATCTTATGTTCTTGCGGAAGAGACACGGTTAAATTGACTCCAAAATGACTACATGTGAAAACTTGTGCTATTCATTTTTCGAAATTTTTTGAAAAATCAAAGCCGCAGCTAATTCTACTCATCACAATCAATGATCTGTATTTTTCGCAAAAAACAATAACATGCAGATTTTTTATCTATACTATGCCGTTTTGGAACCAGTTTAGCCGCAGCCTTGTGGAAGGGGCTTAGCACATTGGTAAGCAGATGTTTACCAAATATGATATTAAGGGTTTGCGTCTCAATATAAAAGTATTTGTAGAGAAAGAATCTATCTAAGCACTAGGAAAAAGTAGTGGTCGATATTACGAGTGATAACATCAACTTGCAAGAAAAAAAGGTTATTTCATTGTCAATGGCAGATCAAATTTTATCTTCTTTTTCCACTTGTAAAATTGATTGTCGTTGTTGGGAGAGAGACAGATAATGAAAGAGATGTAGACTGGTGCGGCTCTCATATCTCCTCCACTTATCGCTTATCGATCGGATGGCCTTTCAATTTTGTATGACCAATGTCTTATCACCTCCCACCAACCTAAATATATTGCACTTCACAAGATTTGTTTTTCTCTTTGTTTTATTTATCATTTAAGAGCTCGTTTTCCCCTTTGTTTTATCTCATTTAAGAGATTAATGACAACTGATATATTTTGTAAGTGCATGTCAATTAATAAAACTATTTTGATTCTTAGTTAAAATTCATCACTCGTTAAGTAGTTTTTGGTTTATGAGTAAAGTCGAATGATTTATAGTTGTAATGCTTCAAAAATATAAAATTAAAATTTGTATTAGAATTTTCTTATCAAATAAATATTTTACCCGGCTGGGATCGATAAAACATAGTTTGATGATACGAAAGTTGCGAAATAAATCTGTGGACATATGACGGCTTTGATAAAACAGCATTTGCTCATAAGTCGCTGCCGGCCATTTGAATTTCCTACAATTCCGCGGAGGCGGCTGCGCGTTAAATCCGTATGTTCTAGAAACTTTCAACACATGGATTAGACGGCACAAGATTAGTTCCGTGCAGACGACGAAAACGTACACCCGGAAAAAGCTGGTGAAAATTTTGAGGGCTTTCTTTGTGTGTGGGGAACCCCGACTACTAATATTTGCGCAGATTTTAGTGTCGTTCTTGTGAAGTCTCTTATTTGTTTTACTGTATTGTAATTGGAATATATCAGATCTCATCCGTACTATTTCAGACGACAGTCTTTTTCAAATGAACGATTGGATTACAATGGAGTCCTGATTACATTTCCCTTCCATTACGGTATATGGGACCCATAAACCCTATCTATAGGAATGAATGAATGATTGGTTTTAATGATATTTAGAGATAAACGATCTTAAATCATCTTTATATTATTTTTGATGTTGGATGTTCTGTTACAGTTCTTGATTAGGAGGCTAGCAGTTTTGTATGAGTACTTCAGTTTTATTGCAACAAAATAAGGGTATCGCAGAAACTTAATTTGAGCATAACCCATAACATGAGGTAACATGGTGAAAGGAATTCCTCAAAAAAGGTATTTTCACAAACACAACATGAACATATATAAAAAATAAAGGATCTAAATGATCATTGTGTTATAAATGTATATTTTTAAGTCAAGAAGTACATTGGTAATTATGCAAGGAAATTTGTGGGGAAACCTACAAGTCTGGGTGTGCCAAAAATATGAGAAATGTCCAATTTGACTAGAATAAATTGCTTAAGAACGTTGTGTAATATAGACAAGATCCTCAATTTATTTCCTCTAGGAAGACTAAAGAAGGGAGATCCAATACTCTTAAAAACTCTTAAAAAGTTGAAAGAAAGACTCAAGAACTCTACCTAACAAAATGTAAGGACTCTTGATTTTGAATCCATCCTAATGATAATGCTTATCCCTTTTGGATATTCTGCATCACACTAGCTTAGATGAAATAATTAAGGATATCTAGGTAGTTAATGTCAAGACCTAAGTGGATCTAGAAATATATCTACATAACAAAATATAAAAGCAACTAATCATTATTTGAATATTAATAATGAAAATTACATATTTAGAAGCAATAAGGGGAAAAGTGCACTTAGTAAGAATATTCACATACCTTAGATTTAAAAAGAAAGGAAACATAGTTTTTCTTTATTTTATCTTTTTGATAAATTCATTTATATTTTTGAAGTTAATTGACCTAATCACACTTATTTCAATTTATTTATAGATATGTATTAGAGGTATTTTATCAAAAGAGATATGATATTTTTAGGTGTTTTAAAAAATTAAGGTCGGCTAAGATGTTTTCACTATTGGGATAAGGTGACTCAATCTTGCAATCCTAATGTTCACGCGTCCCATTTAGAACGAAATTTCATTCCATCTTTTAATGGAACTTTTTCACACATAAGGATATAAGTACATTCCACTTTTGTGTAGTCGAATATTCTTAGTTATGAAATTGTAAAAAAATGTAAAAGATATGTAATAATAGTTGGGGGCATCTTAGAAGGAGGGAATTGGGATTTTAGTCAAATCAATTTGAGTGACATATGCTCTTTAGGTTTGTTAGCGGTTTCCAAAACCATCCCATGGTTTCTCTTTACAATAATAAAATATTCAGCAAATAATTATTAAGAAATGACCTATACAATATATATTGGAGTTGACAATCTAGTTCCAAAAAATCTTAAAGAAAAATATATATTTTTAATAAAACTAACAACAGTAAATAAAATTTTCAATTTTAAAATGTACAAATTTTATAGAGAAAATGACACAAATCACTAATTTACATTTTTGACAAATTTTTTAAATATATTAAATACTAAAAAACATTAATATCGATTCTCCAAGAAACATGCCCTTATACTATACAAAATAACACTTTTTATAAAATTTCAAATTAATATTTTATCTTATTTCTAAATTTATGTGTCATATAATTAACATTCAGTATCAAGTGTCAAGTCAATCACCTAACACATATTTCTAGTTAATTAGCCTAGATATTTTATATGTTGGTTATGTATTTTCCCTTCAACTAGTGAACCGATTTAACCTTTGCCTACCGAACAATATACACCGTACAATTCGTCGTTTGTACTGTACATTTCACAGTATCAACAAGAAAACAAAAGGCAGAATCAGATTCTGGACGGCATATAATTGTCCCGAATACCAAGGCAAAAAATTTCATTGGTCCTGAAACCTCCACACAACTGTACCTGCCATATCTGTCGGTTTCTCACGTTATTTAACAAACCTTCTCACATTATTTAACAAACCTTCAATCCTCCTTGTGGTAGGAGACAACTGCCCTTCAAAGCCCCATTTTAAATCTGTTATTCTCCCACTGGTGAAGAATCTGTGGATAAAAAATGGGGTTAACAATGGCACACAGACCTAGAGGCGCCATAACAAAGAAGTGGTTAGGGTTTGTAACAGCCATTTGGGTGCAGGCCATTGCTGGAAACAATTATACCTTTGCTAATTACTCTGTGGCTCTCAAGGCCATTTTAGGGTTAAACCAGGTGCAGCTTAATAACCTCAGCGTAGCCAAAGATGTGGGGAAAGCTTTCGGTTTAGTTGCAGGTTTTGCTTCGGATTATTTGCCTGCCTGGGTGATTTTGCTCATTGGCTCTGTGGAAGGATTCGTGGGTTACGGCGCACAATGGCTGGTTGTCAGCCAGAGGATTCGACCCTTGCCCTATTGGCAGGTAAAGTTTTACTGGTTTTGCTCTGTTAGGGTTATCTAATTCTGTGGGTGCTGATAATGGCTTTAAATGGCGGCGCAGATGTGTGTGTTTCTTTGCATGGGAGGGAACAGCACGACGTGGATGAACACGGCCGTGCTGGTTACGTGCATGCGAAACTTCTCGAAGAACAGAGGCCCTGTGGTGGGGATTCTGAAAGGCTACATTGGTCTCAGCACTGCCATTTTCACCGATATTTGCAGCGCCCTTTTTGCCAGCAATCCTTCGTCGTTTTTATTGATGCTTAGTGTTGTCCCTGGTCTCGTCTGCTTCACTGCCATGGTGTTTATGCGGCCTGTGCCTAGTGCAGTTGATGAAGGGGAAGAAAAAGAGGAAGTTAACAGTTTTTATGTCCTGAATATCTTGGCAGTTGTTACGGCCGTCTATTTGCTTACCTTTGATATGACTGGCGAGCACGGAATTGTGCTTTCGCGTGCTTTTGTGGGCTTCTTGTTGCTTCTTCTCGCCGCGCCTTTGATCGTGCCCGCAAAGCTTTTGATTCAGCGACGATTTTCCGCCCACCCGAGTTCGAATCCCAGGACGTCCAGCGAAAAACAAATTACAGAGCCATTGTTAGACACGGCTGAGGAAGGAGCTGCCGATTCTGTATCTGTTGTTACCGAATCTCCGCCGCCGCCGCCGCCGCCGCCACCGCCGCCAAGCCTGAATCAGATTGCGCGCAAGCCGCTTATTGGTGAAGATCATACAATATTTCAGGCGATGCAGAAATTTGATTTCTGGTTACTTTTCTTGGCTTTTCTTTGCGGCGTTGGGACTGGAATGGCTGTGATTAACAACATGGGGCAGATTGGGCTGGCCATGGGCTACGTTGACGTTTCTGTGTTTGTGTCTCTCATCAGCATTTGGGGATTCTTTGGCAGGATCGGAGCGGGCTCCATTTCTGAGCATTTTCTAAGGTATCTTCTGTTTTCTAGAAATATAATTATATCCAATTTCAAGCTTAGAATAAATCCACTTAAAAAAATTCAATTCAAATTAGAGCCCTACCGACAGAAGATTCAGTTAAGCATAAAAGAATGATACTTGACATCTGGGTTAGTTTAGTTCGTTGCGAAATAGTACGGCAATTATAGAGTTGTATATTTGTGAAATCTTTCAAACCGTTCCTAAAATTTCATTGTCTCTGAAAATCTTCTATCTTTAACCCCAAACATAATTCTGATCGTCTTCCCACTAATTTTTTTGTCTAACGTATACTTAACCTAATGACTTGCATATGAAGTTTTGGAACATGACGTGGTCAAAGCCTTAAATATGCCTACTTTTCTCTCTTTTGAATATTATCTTACCCAACCTTTTTCCATTTTACTTTCTTTCAATCTTTTAGTCAAGATTAATGATTCTAGGTATCATGCCTTTTTCTTGGTAATGTGTAAAATTCTGATTTTCTCACCTTTAGTCATGATCAAAGTAAGACAAAGATTAAGATTATTAACAAAGTGATTTGACAAAAAGAAAGATTTAGACGCAGATATTTGCTTCTCTTTTTACGTTATTGTTCAATTCTTCCTCATCTCAAGAAACCTTTACCGTGTGCCCGCCCACCCATGTCAATTCTTTCTCATCTCAAGAAATCTCAATAGTCTATAGTCTACAAATTGTAAAGAGTCAAAATAATCTTATTTTAATAATGAGATCTGTAAACAGTTATATTTAGATTTGAGGCACGTTCAGCACAAAGTTCCTCCCATTGTATAGGGGAGAGTGAGAGGGAGAGGGAGAGGGAGAGGGATCTGATCAGATATAATTAGTGCATGGAATATCATAAGAATTTTGTGCTTAGATGTAAAATAAATTCTTATTTATTTCTATCTAAAGTTTGGAAGCGTGATTCAAAATAATAGTTTAATATGAAGTGTTTTAAAAATGACTTTTTAAAGATTAGATCAAAATTTAATATCAAAATTTTAGATTTATCTAACATCAAAACTTTGGATTTCAGAAAGGCGGGCATACCTAGACCAGTGTGGATGGCTGTATCACAGGTGGTGATGATAGTGGGGTACATAACAATGGCCATTGGAATGCAGGGGTCTCTCTACATTGGTTCTATGGTGGTGGGCATCTGCTATGGCGTCCGTCTCTCCATTTCTGTGCCAACTGCATCTGAACTTTTTGGATTGAAATATTACGGCTTGATTTACAACTTCCTCATTCTCAACTTGCCGTTGGGGTCCTTCCTCTTCTCTGGTCTTTTGGCTGGGATTTTATACGACATTGAGGCTGCCAAAGACCGGAAAGAAAATGTAATTTCACCACTTTTAACCAGAGGATGGTCATCCGTAAACTTCAACGGTCTCTTAAGCGGGCGACATGAGTTATATGTGGAAAATGGCAAGACATGTGTGGGAGCACACTGTTATAGATTGGTCTTCCTGGTTATGGCTGGAGTTTGCCTTTTGGGATTAGGCTTGGACTTGCTTCTCACCTTTAGGACGAAGAAATTGTATTCTAATTTATACAGGTCTAGGAAGGCCCGAGTCTCACAACATCTCAGACAAAAGCTCTGAGACTGTTTTATGGATTGATTGCACTAGTGGGGAGGCGCAAGCAATTTATATGTTTGTCTATAACCCATGGTTTACTGGCTAATGACTTCATTGGAAATTGATTTTCTATGATGTTTTTTTTTGGGGTTAGCTGTTGGATTTTTTAACTCTATTGAATCATGTGATGACTGTATAGTTTTGCAATATTGTTTATAAGAATTTATTATTTATGATTATGAATAGTTTGTTTATTTATTTTAATATTTAGTTGATGTTTAGGATTAAAGCGTTATGAAGAGGACCATTTTCATACGGGGAACATTTTTTTAAGTTGTATAGTGGAGGCCCATATAAATGTATCCATTAGTTTGACTAAATATTAAAATAACTAAACAAACTATTCATAATCATAAAAAATTAATAGTTTATAGTGGTTTTAAATATTTAAGGGATGTTGAGGGTTGAGGCATTAAAAGAGTGCAAGTGGATTATTTTATAATGTTTGTGTTTGTGTAACATTTTGTAATAATAGAAACATATAATTAATTTCAATTAAATAATTAAAATTTATTATAGAAATTAAATGTAAATTGTAAAGTTAAAATTTGATTGTAGTAATGATTGTTTGTTAGAGAATATATTTTTTATATTTTATATTTGTCTTAAATATGAATAAAATCACAAAATGATGAATGTTATTTCCAAATGTTGTGGTTTTGATTATGCAAACCTAGTCTATCATATGAGAATGATTTGTCAAAATATGTGATTGAAAACTTGTTTGTACTTGCTTTTCCAATATCTAAGTTTGTCAAGGTGGTATTTATATTAAAATTGTTTATGATTTTGTCAACTTGACAAGTGAATGATTTCTCCTACTTTAAATTCCTTTGGGAATCATATTGTCATGGATGATATATCAAAAACAATATCTTGTAACGTGACCCTTTAAACTAAAGTGTGATCTCTCTTTATTCTATAGATCAACATATTTCACATATAAGCTCTTTATAAAATTAAATGTACAATAAATGCCTTTAAATATCACTATATAACAATATGTAGAAAAATAAAACATATATGAATAAGAATTAAATTGTAAACCAGATTATTACAAAAAAAATATGCTACTTATCAATAAATTATTACAGATCATTATATCCAAAATAATCCCATCAAAATAAATACAATTAAATAAAAAATGACAAAACGATATCAATTTCACTGCTATATACTTAAATTTTACAATTAAAAAACAAACTAAATTATAATTAATAATAAGACTGCCTCAAAATCGGTAGACTGCCCTCTAAATTAATCCCACTAACCGACACTCGTGACCGAAGGTCAAACTTGATAGCTGTTTGCACTTTATCATGTTTTTTCATTGCAATTGTTTGCACTTTATCATAAGAAAAATGAATATAATTTAGCGTGGGTTAACATTAAATTATTTTTCAAATTATATTATGAATATTCTCTTATAAAATATATTGATCTATTTAATAATTTAAATAATAATATTATTAAAATTATTTAGGAACAATCAAAGATAACCTTCTCATTCAATTATTGAGTATTCGTTAACTAACTTTCTCTCGATGTAGTTGCATTCTTTATTGCTTGCTAGATAGTATAATAAAAATGTAATAATATGATAGCGAAAATATAATAATACTATTCAATTATAATATTATAATATAATATTTGAATTGTCTTATATTTTTTTAATAAATAATAATGTAGACAATTATCTTCTTAACAAATTTAGTTTAAATAAATAAATATTAAAAGAGTTGTAATTAACTTAAGAATAGTGTTAAAGGTTGGTTAAAATTATGGTTTTCATTATAAGATAAATATTAGGTTAGGGTTATGGTAGCTTTGTTCTATTTTTATTTACTTAGAGGTTATTTTAATGAACATGAGAATTGTCTTATTATATAGAAAGTAATTTAGAGAATAAGAAAAAAAAATCTTGAATATCATTTGAAAGACTGATTAAGTTTAATGTCAAATTGTTTGTGACAAATAATCATCACTAATAAACGTAGTTTTTTACATTTTTAAATTTTGTACCCTCCAAAATATTATTGATCTTTCTATTTTTTTTATTCAAATCTTGTTTTCTAAGATGCATAATATATGTGAAACTAATGTACTAGAGACACATGTATGAATTAACCATTCACTTTATTTAGTTATTATTAATGAGGTCAATTTTTACTTCCTACAATTTTCTACTCTTCTCTATTAATTGAATGTGACAAAAACCTCTTCATCTCAAATAGTTCATCTATATCTTACAATCGACTTAACCCTTGCACCTCCTTTTGGTGCAAGTGCTAGTATTGATATTTATTAGTTTTCTACAGTTCATACTATTGATTGCAAATTGTTTTGGAAGAATTTTTTGCAGATGAATGCGAATAGTTGCAGAGAAAAATGGTGTATTGTAGACCATTTTTCTCCTACAATACATCATTTTTCTCTTGCAACTGTTCCCTTTCATCTTAATGATAGTTGACGAAGTGTAACCCAAAGGTGATGCAATTTTTTTTTACACTATTGGTTGAATCGAGAAAACAAATTGTAATTTAATATTTTTATACTTTTATTTTATATTTAATTTTTTTTTAAAATTAGGTATTTATTTTGTATTTCAAATTAGCATTTTTTTTTTCAAATCATTTTAAGTAAATGTAAGATTGATTCAAATAATTTTTGAAATTGAAGTTATAAAATTTAAATTTTAACAAGTTTTCTCATTCCTTTCAATATTTGTTTGAGTCAACTTAACACAAGTTTCATGTGAGATAGCGCTATATCATGGTTTTCAAAGACATTCATTGTGCACTTAAACACATATTAGAATATAAGAAGAATTGATAAAAAAAATTTAGAGAACACTTCAATTGTAAAGAGATAAAGAAATTAAATTTACATTATCTTTATATGGACATTTACTTGTCTAAGAATGATATCTTTGATGTTTTTCATTACTATTGACTTACTTGTCTAAGAGTGTTAAGTTAATTTAGTATGTTTATAAATATGTGCATAAGTTAATAAGTACAATAAATGTATCTAGATCTAGATTTGATGTCAAATATGGTGTGACAAATGGTTCTTAGGGATTCATTAGTGTGTTTCATACTAAAAAGTCTACCAAACAAGCTTACCATCAAACTATTAGAATTATTGTCCCTAGTTTTGGTCATTGATTTGCATGCACATTCAAACTTTATCAAATAATTAAGCCTATAATGTAGGTTCAATCCTTATAATTATAAACCCTTTGAATGTACAAACATAGATTTGCTTGATATTTGCACCCATAATAGAGAAACTAGGAGCTTCTAATGAATACTCTTGATAGATTTCTTAGTAGGGATCTTCTCCTTAGTCAAGCCCCTAGTTTTTATTTAATAATTTGATCAAATAAATGCCAAACAATCATATAATATGTCATGTTGATGTCATGCTAATTCTATAATGGCATTGGTGTTGTAATAAGATTTTTTAATGCTTACTAGTTACTTGCTTGCTAATTTATAGAAAGCATTCTATATTCTATATTATCCAAAAGAATTAAGTGGTTTCCATTTAATACGATACCCTAGTATGTAGTTTGAACTTATTGGCATGAAATTCAATGAATAAAAACTACTAGAAAAGGGTTAGCATAACCTCATAATTAAAATTGAATTTAGAAGTTTGAGAATTAAATTCATGGCAAAAATCTAAACGAAGTCCGTTTACATGCTCATAGACATAACCCTAGGTAATGAATGGGTAAATTGTAGATAAAGTATGGACCCTTGGGATTTGCAAGGGTTGAATTAAGGCTTGAGCCAGTTACCAAATTTCACACAAACAATGCTACTTGTACACTAGCCATTACACTTGGTACAAAGGGATCATTTAGTGTGTCCAAAATATAAGGAAATTTTGTCATATGTACACTTTTCACCTTCGTCTGTTTCTCCCATTTTAACTTGCATGTGAACAAAATGATATAGATATAGAGATATGGATATGGATATTTTCACCCTTGTATATCGATAAAAATGATGATTTTATGCATGTTCCTTAGAATGAGTGCTCCGTCTAGATACCTACAAGTATAAAAAATATCAACGAATGACACTTGATATTAATTTAAAATAATTACAAACAAAAATTACTTGGCAATGCCAACAAACATATTAAAGTAATTGCAATAAAGATAATAATGGCTATTAAAAAGCTTACAATATTGGACATAATGACAACCTATAGCCTATGATAAGTAACTAATATTTTTTGGCACAATGGGAGTCATAAAATAAATCGATATTTGTTGAGTATAGTGGGAGATGTTAAAATAAATTAAAATCCATCGAGCATGGTGAGAAATAAAAATAAACTAGTATTTATTGGATAATGTGGAAGCCATAGAAAACACTTATATCCATGCGACATGGTGGGATCCATAGAAAATAAATCACAATATATAAAGAGACAAGTCTAAAGAGGGACAAAGAGAGAGGGAAGGAGGAAGTGAGGGATAAGTAGAGAGATAGGTTTAGATTTTGGGAGAGAGAGAGGGAGGGATGGAGGAAGACGTAAAGACATGGGTCTAGAGCTCAAAGGGAGAGAGAGGGAATGAAGGAATAAGGGAGAGGTATAATAAGGAACAAAGAGAGAGGGTAGGAGACATAGAAAGATAAGTCTAGAGCTTAGGGGAGAGAGTGAGATGGAGAGAGTTAGAGAGAAGTGGAAGAGGGATACATACAAAGATGTCTAGAGCTATGGGAGAGAGAGAGAGAGACAGAGACAGAGACAGAGAGAGACAGAGACAAGGACAGAGAGACAGAGACAGAGGGAGGTAGATAGATGGTATAGAGAGAGGTATAAAGAGGGACAAAGAGAGCGAGCAAGACAGTAGAGAGAGAAGTCTAAAGAGGGACAAAGAGAGCGAGAAGGAAGGGGAGAGAGGTAGAGAGAGATGTCTAAAGAGGGACAAAGAGAGGGAAGAAGGGAGGGAGAGGACAAGAGATAGGTCTAGAAAGAGGTATAAATTGAGATAAAGAGATAAGGGAGGAGAGAGGTAGAGATTTTTAAAGAGAGACAAAGAGAGAGGGAAGGAGGGTGGGAGAGAGGGAGAGGTAGAGAGAAAGAGAAGGTCTAGAGCTTAGGGGGGAGAGAGTGAGATAGAGAGGTAGAGATAGAGAGATATGTCTAAATAGGTGTGAGATTATGCTTGAAGCAACCAAGATCAAAGAGACCAATAGATAACACAATAACAATAGAGATAGAGAATAAGATGGTATCTCAATATATGCAAAAGAGATCAACTGGATCATTACATACAATGTATGATGAGTCTACTTATAAAGGCAAGGCTAAGAGACACGAGAGCACACAAAGATGACATGTGGCTCAATGAGATGCAAGGGTAAGTAGGAGAAATAAGAAAATATTCCACATGAGGTGGATCACCCACTGAAGGTGGAGTTATCACTCCACGATAAGTGAATATGATAAAGTAACAACAACATCACACCATAAAAGGTTAAATTTCTTCTACATACACACTCCCAATGTATGCACATCTCCCTAAGTCTCTCATATGCAAACTACAATGTTATGCATGTACCTAAGTAAACTTAAGTAAAGTGTAATTATATCCAATATGAATAAATAATTACACCATTACCCCCCCTTAAGTACAACTTGAAGGGAATGCACTTAAGTCTACAATGCAACTAAGCAATTATGCAAGATGGGTCCCGACTACAGCGCCATGTTAGGTACCCATGTATAAATGCAATTATAGAATTATACAGCTATTATAGAATTGTATATTTGTGAAATCTTACAAACCATTCCTAAAATTTCATTGCCTCTGAAAATCTTTTCCCCAAACTTAATTCTGATCGTCTTCCCACTAATTTTTTTTTGTCTAACGTATACTTAACCTAATGACTTGCATATGAAGTTTTCGACCATGACGTGGTCAAAGCCTTAAATATGCCTACTTTTCTCTCTTCTGAATATTATCTTACCCAACCTTTTTCCATTTTACTTTCTTTCAAATCTTTAGTCAAGATTAATGATTCTAGGTATCATGCCTTTTTCTTGGTAATGTGTCTCGTCCTTTCAAAAAAAAAAAAAAAAAATCTAGTTTTCTCACCTTTAGTCATGATCAAAATAAGACAAAGATAATTTACAAAGTGATTTGACAAAAAGAAAGATTTAGACGCAGATATTTGCTTCTCTTTTTACGCTACTGTGTGCCCACCCACCCATCTCAAGAAACCTTTACCCTGTGCCCGCCCACCCATGTCAATGCTTTCTCATCTCAAGAAATCTCAATAGTCTACAAATCCCATAGAGTCAAAATAATCTTATTTTATTAATGAGATCTGCAACAGATATTTAGATTTGAGGCACGTTCACATGTGCTGATTTCCATGGCACTGTAAAAAAATTCCTAAAAGTTCCTCTTATACAGGAAGAGGGATCAATATTCATGATCAGATATATCATAATAAGAATTTTGTGTCTAGATGTAAATAGATCTTTATCTATCTCTATCTAAAGTTCGAAAGCGTGATTATAAAATATTTAAAAAATGACTTTTTAAAGATTCGATCAAAATTTACTATCAAAATTTTGGTGGTTCTATGGTAGTGAGCATCTGCTATGGCGTCCGTCTCTCCATTTCAGTGCCAACTGCATCTGAAACTTTTGGATTGAAATATTTCATTCTCAACTTGCCGTTGGGGTCCTTCCTCTTCTCTGGTCTTTTGGCTGGGACTTTATACGACATTGAGGCTGCCAAAGACCGGAAAGAAAATGTAATCCCACCACTTTTAACCACACTGTTACAGATTGGTCTTCCTGGTTATGGCTGGAGTTTGCCTGTTAGGATCAGGCTTGGACTTGCTTCTCACCTTTAATTATAAAAATCTATATAATTATAATTATAATAATAAAATCTATTAATAATTATAAAATTATATAATATAAATAATAAAGTGAAAATAGATTTTTTTAATGACTAAATTAAAAATATTTAAATTCATGATTAAATGATATAAAATTATAAAATAAAATTACGATTTTCAAAAAATATTAATAAAAAATAGAATGATTTTTTTAAAAATTATACAAAATTATAATAATAAAAGATACATGAGTTTACTTTTTTAATAGAAATATTTGTTGTGTAATGAAATAGTTTAATTATTTATTTTAATTTTTAATTTTTATTTTTTTAAAGATACATATTTGAATTTTTTTTTGTTGGTTTTATTTATTTTTAATTATTTATGAAATTGTGTGATCAAATCTCTATACAAGAGTTAATTGATATATATAGAGAGGGAGAGATATCACTTTATTTACAAGATTATTAAAAAAAAATGAAAAAAAATATTTAAAATAGAAATTTATTTTTTAAATACAATTTTTAAAAAAAACTTATAAAATCTATCATTCTTATAAATTTGCTCCTATAACACCAAATTTTTGTAGATAAATAATTTCTAATTTAAAACTATAAATATCAACTTTATGAAAATCAAGTTTATTTTGAAAACAAAAATAATAATCACGTTTGATTAGTGGAAAAAATTGATTAATTAGATTTAAGTGAATGTAATAGTATTGTCTATTATAAGAAACAATAAGAATCATAAGAATCAAACTGTAAACCAAAATTTTACACAAAAACATATTACTTGTCAATTATTATATCCAAGATAATCCCATCAAAATAAATACAATTCAATAAAAATAAACAATTATATTAATTTTACTATATACTTACATTTAAAAATTAATAAACAAACTATTATAATTAATAATCATAAGAAATAAATTCTTATAAAAACGAAATAAATAAAATTGATTCTAAACTACACAATTAATGGTAAAAATGTATTAAATTGTTTTTTTAAAACTTTTTAACATATATACCATGTCACTTGATAAAAAAAATTTAAAAAAATTAATATATGGACAAAAAACTAAACAAAGAAATTTTTAAACAAAGGAAAATATACCTATTTCATGAAAAAACGAAACACAGAAATATTTAAACCAAGGAAAATATATTTCACGAAAAAATATCCAAGGCGTGCTTTGAACGCGTTACACTTGGTATCTCTTTCGAATAAGATACGAAAGATGTAACGTTTACTTTTTCAAATTTTGTAAGCCATGATGTCACATAACACAACGACGTCGATATCTTCAAAACACACAAATTATTTAATTTAAAATTAATATTAATTTGGGTAAATACGTAAAATCAGACAAACCGACACTCCTAACCGATGGTCAAACTTGACAGTTGTTTGCACTTTATCATGTTTTCATTGCAATTGTTTTATGTTTTTAATGTGAGAATTCTAATGTAGTAATATATTGATAGCTAATATATTTTATTGATTCACAATTTTATATTTATCAGTAATTAGGTAATACTATTGTATTCACTCAAGTTCAGTTAATCAATTATTTTTACACCAATCAAAATTGATTTTTAGGGAAGTATGGCTCACAGTGTTTTGTTTTTGCAACAGCTCACCCATGTGGTGGAATGCCCTAAGGATGATTGGTTGTGATCCTATATGAAGGAGGAGGGCTTGATGACAGAAGAAGGAGATCATACGATGAAGGAGGAATAAATTGCTCTATCGGTTGATGGGGAGGAGTGGTTTGAAAATGGTTTCCATGATGTGCAAGAAATTGTCAGGGGTTTGGCTCACCAGACATGTGGAGACGAATGCCTTGTGTAGCTAGGGCTCGAATGGTGGCCATGATGCATTCAGATGAAGAAGACTTTTAAGGTTTAATTGGTATCAGATAGCTTTCTACTTACTATGTTCCCACATTTTGGTATTTAGAGTGGATATATTTCAGATAACAATGAATAGATTGGTAATATAATTCCACAATTCATATGTAGAGTGGGTTAATATCCACATTTTGGTTTGTAGAGTGGATATATATTAGATAGATGGGCATAGGTTGGTGATATCATTCCACATTTTTTCTGAAAGAGTGGAGTTTTAATTTATGTATTTGGAATTTGTCACGTACATTTTTATCTATATTTATTGCAATTATTAAATTAGGAAAATGATATATATTTTATGTTTATGAGGATGAAATTGAAATAGAAATGAAATTGAGATTTAAACTAGATTTGAAATGAAATGAAAATTTAAATGCAAATGAATGATTTAAATTATTTTATTGTGAAAATTCGGGATTGTCATGGTTAATGAACAATCGAGTGCAAGTGAATGCAGGAATAGGTGAACGTGAATGAAGGCGAGAACTTGGTTCAGGTAGAGTTGTTTTAGGTTTTTGAATTCGTTATGGAGATGGAATCTCACACACCACATTACTTTGCATAGAATGCATCTTGCATAAATGAATGTTTTAAATTGCTTGAAATGGAATGTTTTGTTTAAATTATATATATATATATATATATATATATATATATATATATGTGTGTGTGTGTGTGTGTGTGTGTGTGTGTGTGTGTGTATGTATGTATACATGTGTATGTATGTATGTATATATGTATATATATGTATATACATACATTTATATATATATACACATATAGACATGTACATATGTACATGTATATATGTACATGTCTATATATACATGTACGTATATATATGTACATGTCTATATATACATGTACATGTATATATAGACATGTACATATGTACACGTATATACAGACATGTACATATGTACATGTGTATATACATGTGTATATACATGTACATATATACATGTACATATATATATGTATGTATGTATGTATGTATGTATATATATGTGTGTATATATATATGTATATACGTATGTATGTATATGTGTATATTTGTATGTATGTATATACATATATACATATATACACATACATATATAAATATACACACACACATACACACACACACACATATATACATATATATACACATATATACATGTACATATGTACATGTATATATGTACATGTCTATATATACATGTACATATATACATGTGTATATACGTGTACATATACACATGTACACATGTACATGTATACATGTATATATGTATATACATACACATATATACATGTACATATACACACATATATATATAAATTTATAATGTATATATGTATACACATATACATACATACATATATATATATACACACACACACATACATATATATGTATGTATGTATGTATGTATGTATGTATGTATTGTTCAAACCCATGCAACTTTTTCTTTCATATATGTTGTTATAAACATGCTCCAACACACACACAGATGTGTGTGTGTGTGTGTGTGTGTGTGTGCATATATGTACATACATACATACATACATACATATACATACATATATGTGTGTGTGTGTGTGTGTGTGTGTGTGTGTGTGTGTGTGTGTGTGTGCATATTGTTCAAACCCATGAAACTTTTTCTTTCATATATGTTGTTATAAACAATGTGCTCAAACTTGAATCTGAGAAGAGATAACTTGCTGAAACATATCAAACTTAGGATATTATTCAAAAGAACCTGTAGCAAACATATAAGAAACAAAGCAAATTTGGTTAGTTTCAATTTTATATATATATATATATATATATATATATATATATATATATATATATATATATATATATATATATATATATATAAATATATATATAAACTTGATATTTTAGAAACAACATACTGCTATTGAAACCTATCTAAACCTATTTTTTGTGATTAAATTCATTAGAAAACAGAAAATCTACTTGATCAATTACTAAAACAATGAGTTAAGGCATGCTAAAAATAAATTTAGACCATATGAGGAAAATAAATAGAAAGAATGTGTACTCATAACTTCTATTTTATATATTCTTTTATATATATGCAAATATGTGCATACATGTGTTACACCTTCTTTATTTGAAGCTTACTTAATTTATGTTGAAATGAAAAGATTGTTTTTACTCGCAAAATGGATTTACGTTTAATTGTTTTTGAACTATGTATGCTTGTGAATGTAAGTGGATGTCAAATATATTCATAGATATAAAATTGAAAGGAAATAGGCATACTGGATGGATGATTGTTCTAGTCATGTTTTGGGGAAAGTTTACCTTCCAGGAGGGGTGCCAAATATGGGGTTTAGAGAGTATAGTTTTCTTTTCTGGAAACTATTTTTATTGCTATGCATGGAATTATACTCGATCGATTAAATTATTGATCATTGGAATAGATGGATATATTTATAACTCTCTACTGTATCCTTGAGTTGATCTTGTTTGTTTCTTAAATGAGTTAGAATAATAGAAAATGCATGTATCATTCTAGGCACGCATCAAGATTCCATCTTGTATTTCAAATTCTTCTTGCTAAGAAATTTATGTAGGGTCGGGTATTCTTGATTGATTAAGAATTCTGAGGAAGCGTATTCTTCAAGGTAGGGTGGAAAAAGCACCTGAATCTTGTTCTCGTCTTCAGACTAAGGACCATATTGAAGATGGCATTTGGATTGAAGAGGAAATGATGTAGCTTATCTCATTTTTGTATACTATCTGTATCTTAGATATTGTTAACTTAAGGCAATAAATTGCCTAAGTCTTGTAGTGTAACTAAGAATGATGAGTTGTATGTTGGAATACTATGAAAGAATACTGATTTTTGTAAGAATACTATTTTATACCTATTTATTTAATATAGACTTGGTAGTTCAAAATATGAACTTGTAAATTTAATGACTTAATTTGAATGGCATCATGTGAGTATGGAATGATTTGAGAGAACTAATGAATTTATTAAACGAATTATGGATTTGTTTGAAGTTAAAGAGTTTTCATTCTTTTATTGAAAGTTAGAGCATTTATGTCTTTACATTTTGGTATCAGAGCTTTAGGCTTATAACACTAGGGCCTGTGACTATTACACTAAAGAAACATTCCTTGATGCAGGAATTGTTGATTCGCAATTGGTTCTAGAAATACTAGAGCTAGGTCAACTAATGGGAATGATAGATTTGATCAGATTCTCAATCTTCTGAATCAACAAGGTGCTAGAATGGATGGAATTGAATAGGAAGTTCAAAGGGTTTGTAGTACCCCTACTCGTTTAGACTCATATTTTATTGTTGTTGTTTTCAGTGGATACATTACCATGTTTTTTTATTCGACTTATATGACATTATTTCATGCTTTATCTGGATTTGAGATGCTTAACTTATTTACAGTATTTCAGTACTTGTGATTTATGGCATTTCATGGATTATTGCTATGTACTGACACTTTACTTTACCTATGCAATGTACGTTGTGTGTCTACGAGTGTATTGGATGCAAGGGGACGATTTTCCTTCACTTGTTTTGGTGAGACAGGGAACGTCACGATTCTCCTTCATTGGTGTGCATGTCGTGTTTTCTATATTGTACGTACGCATGTGTGGTTCGGTGATGCAGGATATTGTAGGTACAAGTACCGGGTAGGTACGAGGTATTGTCTCCACCTGGCTTCACAGGTCTAAGCGTGCCTTATATTTTCTGATGGAAGTGGAGGAGATAGTAGTTGACCCTATGTTTTTCAGATACACTCGGGTGAGTGTTGTCAGTTAGTCGTCTCGTTAGTTTGTTTGGCCTTCGTATTTTGTTGTTTGATCTTTTATGAGTATTTGCTTGAGGTTTGCTCAGTTTGTGTGTTAATGGTTTTAATTACTGCATGTTATGTTTTATTTGTTTGTGAAGGGTGAAAAATTGTTGATAATGTGAATTAAATAGTGACGCTAGGATTTAATGTCCTTCGTGGAGAAGTAGGTGAATTATTGAAACTATGTTCAATTTTTGGTTTTCAAATTATACTATAGTTATACGTATTTTATATGTAGATTTGGACTCGAACATATATATATATATATACACACACGTGTAGGTAATTAGGAGTCATGTTCAATTATGTTGATTATCTTAATAGGATTATTTGGAAGTTGAATAAATTAGAGTTTATAATATAACGTACCATATATATAGAATGATTGATTTTTAATTAATCATTTTGTTATATTGATGCAAGTTAAATATATTTGGTAGTTAAATAACTGTGAAATTGATTGTATACATATATATAATATATATAAACAATTATCGTGAAATATGATTACTTCATGAATTTTGTATATGTCTACGTAATCATTTGAGAATATATATATATATATATATATATATATATATATATATATATATATATATATATATATATATATATATATATATATATATATATATATATATATACGTATTATATATATGTATATGAATCGACCATATACTTGTATGAATTGATCATATACAAATATATAAATATGTAATTATGATATATAAAAACATTTTTTTTTTTAAATGATAAATATTACTTTAATGAAAAACCGAAATATATATTTACATATATATTTAATTTGTTAAATAATGATTAATGTTTAAAAATATATATTAGTGAAAGGGTCATTAACTATATATTAAAAATATATAATAAAAAAATGGAAATTAAAAAATATCTAATATAATAATAATAGCAAGGTGGCGGGTTAAGTTTAAAGAGTTTTAAATCAAATAACTAGGGTGGTCGATAGTAATATCGACCACCCCCTTAATAAAAGGGAGGGGTCGGTATTACCACCGACCACCCTCCTCCCTTTTTGTTTTACGTAGCCCACGTTAACATGCAAAAATGGTGGAGGCACCGATTAACATGCAACCTTGCTCATTAAGGTATGTGGTGGAAGGAGTTAATATAGGGGTAGGAAGTAATGTAGGGAGTAACTTGGAAAATTATGTGGTTTACCAACCCACGTATACTCACCAACATATTTATCAACATGCATAGTAAGAAGTAGTTTAAGTTAACCTTGCATGTTTTTAGGAAGTTATTTTTAGTAAAGTCGACTTAGTCTTGGAGTTAAAAGCCACATGGATAATCTATAAATATGGATTTAATCACATTAGTGGTGTGGTGTCATGAAATGGATAGTGAATAACTTTACATGGTGAACACATAGGTGTTCATATACAATTAGGACTATTATGATGCAATTAGATCTTGAGTGGTGTCACTTAGAATCAATCCACCTCTAGTAGAGATAGCCTGAAAGTAGGAAAGAGGGTAGATGACAACCCTATATATAGACCATTGAGTTGGAAGAGAAGGGGAGGTGAGATGCAACAAAGGATTAGAGAATTCATTTTGCATCCAAGGAAGGACAGTAGACTCGAGAGGAAAGAGTAGAATAGGGGAAAGAATAGAATAGAGGAAAGAGTAGAACAGGGGAAAGAATAGAATAGAGGAGAAAAATAGAATAGGTTAAAGAGATAGTGAGGATACTTTTGAAGTAACAAAGAGAGTTAGTTTTGAGATAAAGTTGGGAGTATATTGGAGATAGGTTCGCAAGCAAAGTGCGTTACTATTTGGCGGAAGGGCGTGGAGGTCTTGGAAATCGGTCAAGATTACAAGAGGTCAGAAATTACTTTAGTTTTTGCTTATTATTTACAAAAGTTTTTGTTATAAGTTATGATTATGATCTTGCTTATACTATGGTTATGGAAAGGTATCATTAGTCATTTGGGATAGTTAAATGAAAAATCATAGGGTTTTAGATGTAATTAAGTTCTTAGCTATAGTAGTGGAATTTTGTTTAAATGATTAGAATATTGCAGTTTAAGAACATATTGCACACTTTTTATTATATGAAAGAAATTTATGCTTGCATTTAGAACCTAGGTATTAAGACTTATTAGTCGCTTCTCTAGGAGAGTTTGGGGAGTAATGGCTTACTGTTGAAACATTAGGTTTATGACTTATTAAATAATGTATTAATATAGTTGTAATTCTTATTTTCTGGAAGTCTTTATTTGCAAGTTGTTTATGCATTTGACTGTTTTAAGGAAAGATTGTCTGTGTTAGGATCATGTGTAAATGGTGTTTTCTATCAAGTTTAAATTCCAATTCTTGTTGCATCATCATTGTGTCCTATGTTATTATGTTTCCTTGGTCAAGTGTCGATGTATAACTTTATGGATGTGAGCCATTGTGTGTTTTGTCCAAATGGTCAACCTTTGGTTAGTAAATCGTGTATTCTTCACCTGTGGTTTGTCAGGATTATGTATGGTTGTTTGTTTTGCCATAGAGTTCTCGTAGAGAGACTTTTCCTGTAGTGTCCTATGTGAGAGAGTGGCTTTCGAGCAGGGGTCATGCCCAAAGTGGATGACAGGATAACTCGTCAGAAGTTGGTTAAAAAGTGATAACCTAAAAATTGATATGGGTGAGATAAACATTAATTAAGATAATGTGCCTCGTGCATAGGTGTAGTGCTAGTACAAGGCTCATAATGCTACAAGAAGGCCTGGAATGGAAAACTAACCACCTTGTCTTCATGAAAGGATTGGTAGGGTCCACATGAGACTTAGTTGGAGCCGGAAGCCGGGAGAGGTTACCAGGATAGAGAGTCGGGACCTTGGAGGCTGTACCATGGTATCCATCGTAAACTATGCGATGACACTCTCTCCTTAGAGTCACTAGTGTTTGTGAGTTGAGTCACATGAATGTTTGCAGAGTCATGTATTTCTTTTGTACTTGTCTTATTTTTCTTGCTTGAGGGTTTTCTACTATCTCCTAGCACGGTGGGGTGGTTCCATTTCGGGATCACATGGTCGGGTGGTAGTGTCACTTCCCATCGGATGTTCTGGAAGGTATCTTTAGGTGAGGAAAGGCTTTGCTGATGTTCTTGGTTTGTGGTTCATGTACCAGCTCTTGTTCATGACCATTGTTCAGTTGAAATCTTGAGGTCTTGTATTGAAACTTTTATGTAACCTTCATTTTGTAATATTTTAATTCATGGTGCAATTTTTGTAAACATGTATTTTCGAATATTGTAAAATAGAGAAACATTGGAATGCATGTTATTTCAATTACTTAATTCTTTTGTATATATTAACTGATTGCTTTGGAGTACTTTGAATTCTTTCATTGTGGAATTTTTATCTTAAACATTTAATTTTCCTATAAAGCTGAACAATAGGTTTTTCTGTGGTGCTAATATAATTTATAAAGTAATCTTTGTTGGTGACCCTTAGGAAATTCAGAAGTTAGACTTTCGTTGTGTTATTAGATGTGCAATAGTTATTATTAGTGCACTTGTTCTTTTAAAAAAAAATATTTCACCCTTTTAGTTGCCTAGTTGTATTGTTTTCCTTTAAGGTAGGTAGCGAGGCGTTACAGGGTTGGTGAGATTCGAAATGAATATCCTCAATAGGATGAGCAACCTAGAGTTGAAATTCCAAGGGGTGAGGAATAACCGGATCATCAAGCTAGGATTGAAACGGAGCTAGCAAAATATTTGAAAAGGATAGCCCCACCCAAGTTTGATGGTAAGACCATTGGCGATGGTGCTGAATCTTGGGTAATTGAAATGAAGAATTATTTTGAGCTCCATAACATGTCGAATGAAACTAAAGTATTATGGGTTTCTTATCAACTTAGTAGAGAAGTTGTGACATGGTGGGATAATGAGAAATCCGAGAAGAAGTTACAGCCTGGTGATATCACTTGGGAACTATTTCTACAGTATTTTCGGAAGAGGTGGCTTCCTCAGCTTCTTTGATAGGAAGATGACTGAGTTCCTGAATCTCAAAGGGTGGTATGAAAGTTACACAATAATGGGAGAAATTCACCAATCTCCTAAAGTATGTACCGCAATACCAGATGGCTGAATGATTCCGCATTTGGAAGTTCATCTTAGGTTTGAGGACTTACATTGGAGCTAAAGTGGATATTCACAATCCATTGACTATGGATGAAGTTTTTGAGAAAGCTACTAAACAAGAACAAAAGTTGCAACAGTTAGCCAATTTCAGGAAGAGTGTGAATACTAAACTAGATTTTGGGAACATGAATCTCCAAAACAATGATAATTAGAAGGGAAACAACAGTCAACAGATAAGGAATCTAAAGAGAGGAGCTAACTCTTAGGAAAAAGGAAGAGTACATCAAGGTGGAAACAAGAAAGTGAATAATAACACCAACTTCAATAATTCCAATACCAGGTAGAACTTTGATAGGAACAGGTCAGGTGGACACCTAGAGCCTAGAGATGGATGTTATAATTGTGGGGGAAATCATTATTCTACCAATTGCCCACAACATTCCACACCTCAGAGAGGAGGAAATTAGCAAGGAGCATTTCAACATAAAATTCATGCAACAGTTGACAACCATCAGGCAGACTTTTAAGCTTCACCTATCCAGATGACAGGTAAGCTTTTTGGTCAATTAGTTTCTATTTTGATAGATACGGGAGTTGTTGAATGCTTTATTGATCCTAAAGTAGTTTCTAAATTACCTATTAGACCTGGTTATATGTCACATGCATGGATGGTTCAGTATGGGAATCAAGTAGAGAAGAGGATAGATTCATGTCTATTTTGCAATGATTTAGAACTTCCTAATTTCCAAACTTGGGTTAATCTATATGTAGCACCGCTGGGATCATATGATGTGATCTTAGGTATTAATTGGTTAATTGAGCACCAATTTATAGTAAACTATGAGGACAAAGTTGTTAGTTTCTTAGATGATTATGGAAATCCGGTTCAGATTCATAGGTCTCAAAGCCTCTTGAATTGAGACACATCTTAGCTATGCAACTCAAGAAAGAACAAAGAAAGGGATGTTCCATTTTTTCTATACTTGTAAGTGACTTGGATAATGCCAAGAAGAGTCCTAAGGATTATCTAGTTCTCAAAGAATTCTTAAAAAAAAATTCGGAAGAGTTTACAGAGTTACCACCTAAGAGAGAATTTGACTTCTCTATTGAGCTTTTACCTGGAGCCGAGCCAAAATCCAAGGCCCCTTATAGAATGACTACCACATAATTGTATGAGCTCAAGGTTCAAGTATAGGAGTTGCTTAAACAAGGTTTCATAAGACCAAGTGTATCTTTGTGGGGTGCTCCAGTAATCTTCGTGAAGAAGAAGGATGGAACCTTGAGGTTATGTATTGATTACAGGATGTAGAACAAGGTGACCATTAAGAACAAGTATCCTTTGCCTAGGATATATGAGTTATTTGATCAAATGAAGGGTGCTACCGTATTCTCTAAGATCGACCTTAGATCGGGTTAACACCAGTTGAGGATTAAGGAAGAGGATATTCCTAAGACAACATTTTGAACTCGGTATGGGCATTATGAGTTCATAATAGTACCTTTTGGTCTAACAAATGCCCCAACAACATTCAAGAACCCTATGAATAATATCTTTAGAGATTACTTCAATGATTTTGTGCTTATATTCATTGATGATATTTTAATTTATTCCAATACCGAAGAGGAACATAAAAAACACTTGAGAATAGTATTGCAACGACTCAGAGATTGAAAGCTTTTTGGTAAGTTTTCAAAGTGTGCTTTCTTTTAGGAAAAGGTGCACTATTTAGGACATGTTAAATCTGCAGAGGGAATTTTTGTTGATCCTGCAAAGATAGAGGCAATTGTAGATTGGCCAACACCTCATAATGTTATAGAGGTTCTAATTTTTATGGGTCTTGTAGGATACTATAGGAAGTATGTGGAAGGATTTTCTAGGATAGAAGCATCTACTACATCTCTTCAGAAGAAGGGAAAGAAATTTGAATGGGCTGAGAAGTGCAAAGAGACATTTCAAATTTTGAAGCAGAAGTTGACATCAACACCAGTCTTAATTATATCGGATCTTAATGGACACTTTGCAGTGATTACAAATGCCTCAAGTGAAGGTGTAGGAGCAGTGTTGATGCAAGAAGGAAAAGTGGTTGCTTTTGAGTCTAGAAAATTGAAGCAATATGAATTGAACTATGCACCACATGAATTAGAGATTTTGGCTATTGTTCATGCATTACAGATGTGGAGGCATTACCTTCTAAGGAAGGCATTTGAGTTGAAGATAGATCATTTAGGACTGAAGTGCGTCTTTACACAACCTAGCCTTTTAGCAAGATAGAGAAGGTGGCTTGAGTTCCTAAGTGAGTACAATTTTGGTATTGAATATATCAAGGGAAAGGAAAATAGAGCAATAGATGCTCTTAGCCAAAGAAGAAATATATCTACTATGGTAACAACAAGGTCAAATTTGAAGCAGCGAGTGTTGCAAAATCTTCCTGAAGATGAAAATTATGAAAGTGTCAAACATGCCTTGGGGGTAGATCCTTCAGATCATTGATTTGATGGATATGTGTTGGAACTTAATGGTATTTTGAGATAACAAAGGAGAATGTATATTCCTAAAGGTAGAAACTGAAGGAAGTTGATCTTGCATGAGGTGCACAATATGCCATGCCCATAATTTTTTTCTAAGAAAACCTAACTATTTTTTTTTCTTTTTATAATACAAATTGTCATACTTGATTTACTTTAGTGGGTATACACTAATAATTTATTTTATATGATTAGCTAATCACTTGTTTAACACACAGATGGAAACATAAAACTGACATCACAAGACATTGTATAAAAAGGTCATATCATTTCACAACATGATATCTATGTGTAAGTAATGATCAAGGGCGTGTATCTATACATGGTAGTCTCATCAAGTCAAGCAGTAGGTTGTGTTTGACATTTGCAATCTATCCTTTTCTAGTGTTGCGACTAGTACATTCTGGGCTAATTTTTGACGGTCGATTGTCAGAATTGTGACTACTTTTCGTCGGGCTGCCGACAAAAGTAGTCGTCAAAAACTCATCGTCGGACTTATCGACGATGCCTCTGACCGTTGGAAGTATGAAAAACCCATGGACTCTGCCAACGGTGGGCATGATCGCTCTTTCAGTTAAAAAAGTCATCGGACATACAACATCCTCGTCAGATGTTTGTTTAGATTGCGTCAGAATCGACGGAAGTCTGAAACTTTGCACCGACAGGAATGTTGTTTGCCCGACGGTTTTGTCGTTGGTCCATTAATATGCATCAACGACCATCCAACAAGGAAGTGTCATCGAACATATAGCATCCTTGTCGAATGTTTGTGTAGTTTGAGTCATAATTTTGACATATTCCAGAAACTTTGCACCGACAAGAACGATGTTGATCCGACGATTCCATCATCGATGGAAAGCTTATTCTTCGTCGTAATTTCGACGAACATTTATTTATTTTTTTAAAAATATTATTATATAGACGTAAAGCAAACCTCATTGATATGTATAGCGAACGATATTCTATCCCTATCGGCTACCAATAGGGGGCATAGGTTTGAAGCTAATATGAGGCACACTGGTTTCAAGCCAATATGATCACGTGCACCATGGTTGAGATGGTCCAACTCCTAAGAGGACTGTATGAACCACTGAGTACTGGTAAACCTATTAAAAATGGTGTTGATAGGGAATTAGCTAACCCAAATACAAGAGCCTTTAAAGCCAATCAGGGAGATGAAATGACTTTATCTACCTTATCTAAGTTAGTTGTTCTTGGGAGCTACCAAAACTTATCTACTACATATATACATGAAATGAATTTATCTACTATATATACACATATTTCTTATAAGTATATCACAAATTGATAATCTCGTATAAAGTGTCATCCTATGTTAATACATGACATATACCTATTGAATGACATGTATATATCTCATACTAAGTAGTCACTCGTTATTATATATTCAACATATATTCAAAGACAATAATCATGCATTCTGGACTACATGAATATCCTCTTTAATAAAATAAATCACTTGTACAAGGTTATT
Organism: Cryptomeria japonica; assembly: GCF_030272615.1. NCBI lineage: Eukaryota > Viridiplantae > Streptophyta > Pinopsida > Cupressales > Cupressaceae > Cryptomeria > Cryptomeria japonica. The sequence continues at coordinate 561,770,626 of NC_081415.1, forward strand.
GGGTTGATCGAGTCCAATAGCAAAGTACAATAGGTAAAGATAGTGTATATATATCTCATACTTAGTAGACACCCGTTATTATATATTCAACTTATATTCAAAGACGATAATCATGCATTCCAGACTACACAAATATCCTCTTTAATAAAATAAATCACATGTACAAGGTTATTGGTTTGATCAAGTCCAATAGCAAAGTACAATAGGTAAAGATAGTACTAAAAATAATGTTACTAGCATCTTAAAAGAAAACATAAATGCATTATGACCACCCACAAAACACTTGATATAAAATAGTTCCAACCTTTCTTTTGTTTAAGTAACTAGGGTATTTGAATTTAAATTTTGGTATAAAAAATAAAATTTTAATGGTCATCTCTCCCCCTGTATAGTTCAACATGCCCACATGTTTACTCCTAAAAATTTTCAACTCATTTAGATATCTTATTTTATAGTTATGAAATTGATCTTGGGACCTATGGGCTATGGGCCCATAATATACTTAAGTGAAGTTAGCATAAACCATATCAATTATGTTCAATTACATCAATCTCCACTTGGAGTGTTTAATATACATATCATCAATGATTACAATGCTTATTTCAATATATATTTGAATTGCAACCTACAAGAATAGATGAAAGAGAAAGAACATGTGTTGGGGGAGGTGGAAGTGCTCTCCGAGGTGATCACGAATTGAGTCCATCAGTCCCCAATGGTGGTTTACAATTCTACCCGACCACGTGGAACCCTTAGGTCCACCCCATCGTGCTTGTGGAGATAGTTCCAAATAGTCAATCAAAGTATACAAGGGGGATGATAGGCTCACACATGCCATACACGATGCATACATGACACAAGTAATGGAACAATATAGTGAAACATCAATAGAGAAGGATGATACCAAGTCATGAATCCACATAGGGTCACTACTTTAAAACTACACAAGGCATTAGATTCTAGAGTGCAGTGGAGGAAGTGTCATCATATGTCTCTTCACACAAGTCCCAACGCTCCATGTGCGGGCTTGCCTTTCATTGTATGTGCTCATGGGGATGCACCATATGGAACCAAGAATTCTCTCATAAGGACGAGAATGAAAATCACACAATCCCTATGCTACATGAGCGAGTATGTCTCTTTGCACAAGTCCCAACGTTCCATGTGCAAGCATGCCTTTCATCGTATGTGCCACATGGGGACGGACCATATGGAACCAAGAATTCTCTCATGTGAATGAGAACAATGATCACATAATCCTTGTGTGAGTGGGCATGCCTCTTCGCACAAGTCCTAATGCTCCATGTGCGAGCATGCCTTCCCAAAACACCCTTGGTGTTGTGATAGCCCTCAAGGCGTGCTCAAGGAACCAATTTTATTGTTATTTGTTTTAACCCAAGTCTATTGTTATGTTATCACTTGATTACAAAACTCCCCAAACACAAATTCCAATCATACCAGGTATGCTTTCAAATGAGGGACACGAGTGGGAGCCATTCCCTAGTCTCACTCTAGGACTAAGCTCAGGCCATATCTAAATGCAAGACATATCAAATACATCAAATTGTATCAATTGAAAAATTTCATTCTCATACATAAGAAAGACATATTAAATTTGGCACAACACCAAGAGAACGTATGCAACTCATCATTCTTTCTTCTTGAAAACTCAACTCTTCTTGTTTCACCTTCCTTCACTAGGCTTCACCAAGATGCCCAAATAGAACTATCAACCTCACCAACTTGTTCCAACACTTCCTAGGGTCTCTAAATACCCTATTCCACTTTACCCTATAGGGTTCACTCACCCTATCAATTGGTTCACTCACAAACCCTTACCCGGGTCCCTAAATAGGCCAATCCCTAGTAGCCCTGTTCAGCGGGTAATATAACATTTACTCAAAATAGTCCCAAAACACTTGAAAAAAAAATTTATATATCTGGATACCCTTTTGGAAGTTACATAACATACGTGAAAATAAACTATGGTTCTTTTGGACGAAATACTCATACCAACACCCTACTACACACCAACTAGGCCCAATTAGCCCTCTTTTCCAAAGCAAGTACCAACAAATGGTACGACCACAAATCCAAACCAAAAAAAAGTCTTGAAAAATGTTTCAAAACCATATATTTTTCTATTTTTCAAGACAATACACACTCATTTGATAGGTTAGATACTAAACCCCCCTTTTTAGGCCTAAAAAACTAGGGCCTCCTTGTTCAAACCCCAAAACTCACTTCCAGATCTTGAAACTTGGTATTCACCATGAATTTACCATCCCCTAACACTTTTTCACATAGAAACACTACCTCCTTAAGGTAGATCTTCTGTTGCTATACGCATGCCTCTATTTTCATGTTTTTCTTCACTCAATCTTTTACCCTAGGGTATCAACACTTCATCTCCACATTATTTCCTACACATGTAAGGTTAGAGACACATATAATAAAATATTAATGACCCATTTCAAAAGAAACAACAACCACATAAAGTGGAACGGGTCACATTTGCATTGTGATTCTCAAAACTCCCTAAAACAATCACCTACAACAAATTTTAGAACAACCAATAGAAGTATATCAGATTTGAATGTAAAACCTTCAGTAACAGTAACAATATCAAATGATATTACAAACAGTCCTCTACATTTCCAAATTCATTTCCAATAAAAAATGAAGCAAATAAGAAGAGTTTCAAACCAATAAAGTGCAGATTTTAGACAAAAATTGCAAGGAAAACCTTGTATTTTTATTGCCAAACCCCAAACTCTTACAATGCCAATAAAATCCAACCCTCAACCTCTTCATTTTGGATCATTATAAACATATTTAAACCTCTTCCCTTCATGGAAACCGAAAACCAGCTCTTAACCACCCATACAACCACTTTTGGGTGTTTACAACTTTAATTTATTATCAAATTGACACTTTTAGTTGTCAATTGACAAGTTTTTAACCTTTTTGCATCTTGAAACTTTCTAATTAACTTTATTACATTAATATTGGATGGAATGTTGGAAGAGATGTGTGGGACCCCTACACACCCCATAGGAGCATTTAGAAGCCATAAAAAAGTGCCATAGACCAAATATTAATGATTTTCCTAAGGGTACCAATTGTGACAATCACAAGTTTACCAGTGATACTGCCTACTCAAACAAGTTGTGTTTCGAAACCCCACTAGGTGTGTATATGTAATGGTAATGAAATGTCCTAAGAGTAGCCCTTACACCAGTATGCACAAACCTTGGTGTCACAACGGTGTTGGTGTGGCCTTGGGCCAATGGTGGTTGATTGTTACAATTAGGATAATGGTCTCAAACACAATTTATGGTGTTTATAACTTTAATGTCCCAATCTACTTGTATATATTTTCACAAAACAATTAACAACCCAACCATAGCTATTAATAAGATTTCCCCATAAAATGCATGCAAAACGTATCATCATTGATAGGATAACTGACTTGCATTTAGTAAGAGACCTCAATGAGTGGAGTTTCATGCTGAAAAGAGTACTTGAAATAAAGATATAGAAATCAACGAGACATTATGCATTCAAAAATCCACAAGGAAGATCTAATATTTATGAATGAAATTGCAAATCAATCTAAGTTACATGTTTGATATCTTACTTATATCATGGCAACATAAAATGTATATATGCACTCAACATACCTCTTTTCTTGTTTATTTGAGAATGTTGCTAGGAATTAATAGGTGAATGATACATTGATCTACACATGAATCACTTGTACTTTCTCGTCGATACTTTCATCCCTTGGTCAAGGCTGCGTACCCCCTTACACTTGAATATTGTTTCCACCCTCACGATTACTTGAAGTCCATGTTCAAATCACACTAAATGGAAATAGTTAGTACAAAATAGTGACCATAGCCAAGGAAGCCCAAATTTACTCATACTCAACATAATAAGAAATAACTAAATCATCTAGACCATTATTCATAACATAACCTCTTTTTCACATCATGGAAGGCCAAAATTACAAGGATCGTGCTTCTTCGAAGGAACCATTGTTCAGAGCCACCAAACTATCAGCAAGAGTAGAAGCTATTAGGCTCATACAATTTTAGGACATATAAAGAGTTGAATCAGAAGCGAGATCATGAAGCATACAATAGAGAGGTATTCATGGAATAGACATTTGAAAACATCTCATTCATGAAGTAACAAAATGCTAAAGAAAATGACAAGTAATAAAAAAACTTACAAGGATGAGGCATATTCATAACTTTTGCAGTCCCGCCATGGATATCAACACTAGAAGCAACTCATATTGTTAGTGTACATACAAGAAAACATGCGAGTTCATTATACCCAACAACTTGTGGTGTTGTTGGTCGTGTTGGCTCTGTTGGACCCTGCAATTAAGATTCAATATACATTATTCAATAAGATTAATTGTGCAACATAATGAAATATTGAAAAGTGTGTTATCTTGTTGAGCTTCGCTTGGTTTCGAGAATAGTTTAATATTCTCTACTTAACAGGGCCAACCACGTGAAGGTGGAAGCTCATTTGGCCCCTCCCCCCCCCCCTTAACATCACTCTAAATTCGTCGTTAACATCTTATAACATTCATTCATTCATTCTTTCTACCATTAATAAAATATAACATTCATTCATTAATATCACATAACGTTCATTAACACATAACATTGATTAACATTAATTAACACGCAACATTCATCAATATTAATTAACACATATCATCTATAACCATTAATTAGCACATAATTACATTCACTAATACAGAAAAATCAGTCATTATCAAATACGGTAGATTACAATCATTTCTTTCTTTTTTTTTCTTTGAAGCTATGAAAAGACTAAGTGAAACATCGGTTTCTTCATCATTTCTCCCCTTTGCAATTGTTTCGCCCTCTGCTCATGATCTCGATGTATGCCTATTCCTATACTGAGGACGAGGACATTGAAGCAAAGGGGGGTCCTCTGCAATAACAAAGAAATGGGTTAAATTAAAAATATTTTTTATTATTGTTACAAGTATTTCATCAATTTATAGAACATAATTGTTGCGCTCTTTACCTTATGGGGCCACATCATTTTGTCTAGCCTCAACCTCAACATGTTGAACACCCTCTAGATCATCTGGAGTTGAAATACTAAAGGTTACATTAATGTTGAACACCAATTGCAATTATATTTGTTTAAAGGAATAAAAGTGGTCCTCTTTACTTGAGTGGGGAACATCAGGTTCCTGATGTTGTGTACCCAGATCTTGCTCCACTTGGTCACCACCGACTACATGCTCTAAAATATTAACAAAAAAGGTTACATTAATTACTACTCTAATTACAAATTAAGATGTTTAATTGTATTAATAACTACATAAATAAATTTGAATAGCAAATGAATACCTCCACTACTGGGATGCACATCTGGACCTTCATGTGCAGGTGGTGTTTCATGATTAGCAGGTTGCATTCCAATGGCATGCACATTATTATCATTGCTTGCTTATTTAAAATGAATACAGTCACTTTAAGTTGGAACTCAACATCAATTAGATTATTGGTAAAGTATTCAATTTGAAACAATTTCCATTTAGCATATTTACCTATGTGACGGATGCACTCGAATATTGTGTATGCCCACTCAATTCTCGTAGTCGATCAGCCACAGTTGAATAGCCTTGTTGGTAGGCAATTCTCTTGTCATCTTCTGTGGGCATTCTATTGAATTCAGAGCCCTGCATTTTTGCTTGGTATCATGAATTTTGCTTGCATTGTTTGATAAAAAAAAAATCATTTGCAATTTATTAATATTTTGATGCAATATTTCATTTACATGAGATACTTACAATTCATGCAGCAAGTTTCATATAACCACCAGAGCCGAGTTTGTGTTGTCCGTGCTTTTCTTGTCTTGCCTTGCTTGGTTGCCTTTGACGTGTCACTCAGTCTATAAAAAAATTGAAATATGTTAGATTATATAAATATAAAGAGTAATTAATTAGTACATAATTACATTCTTAATAGTATCGTGTACCTTCTTCTAGCATATGGTGGTGTATTTCCTTTTTTCCTTTCAATTCTCTCCTTGGCATAAAAAATCAGGTCCTTCGACTCCCTCTCTGGAATCATGGGGCGACACTCATACTTTAGGTTCCTCTCTAAATGGGTCCTGTATTGGTCCCTCACATACTTTAGATATGTGCCAGCTTTTTCAAGGAGCTTGGTTTTGTCAAAGGTGTCATTTCCAAACCACTCAACCATTTGGTTTGTCAATTCACCCCTCTCTCTGTCATCAACCACTTCAAAATACCGATCGCTTGGTCTTCCCACCAAATTCTTCACTCTTACTGCCTTTTACTGTCTGATACATAGAGATATCAGACTCCCCTCATGCCCAAACATGTACCAAAACTAATTTGGAGCCTTGCACACAACATAATATGATACATAGCATGAACAAAGGCCTTCCCACACATTTGGGTGAATTTATATGCATGGGAGACCAAACTATACATTATTTACTCCTCTTGGTAAACACTAGGTAGGGTTTTGACATTTTTTGGAAAAACTATGATATCTTCTTTAAAACACTATGAAATTCAATGCCACAAAAAGACAAAATGAAGTTAACTCTATAAACTGGAATCTTGTATTTATTTTTAATCGATGCTTTCCTACATTGTTTGATCTCTCATCTTGTTAGAAATCTCATCTCTATTATGCTTTGATGGATGTCGCATCCTATTACAAACCTCACCTTTTGGCACTGGCAGAAAGGATTTTAGCAAAGGTTGTGGAATATGGAATTTAAATCTACCAATTGTCATTCCATCTTATGCATATGGCTTTTACATGTAGAAGAAATAAATTTGATAAATAGTCAATATGGTGGATGATAAGAGAAGGATTTTTCATACTAAAGGTGTGGCACTAGTGGCTTTGGTATATGAAAGTGACTAGAGCTTGTGGAAGGAGAAATGGTTGAAGTTGGATCTATGGTAGTGGGAGTAGATGTTATTTATGCATGAAAATGTTAAGCTAATACTCATAAAATAGCTAGGAATCCAACTTAAGGCATTTTATTTGTTAATAAATTTCTCTACCATTGAGCTACTGCCCCCTTTCTTACCATTCCATTGCTGGCTTGAGTGTAGATTATTTTCAACACCCATTATAAGACACATTATAGGTTCTTGGGGATCCTAAACTAACCTAGCTTTGATAACATTTTGAGCTACTACTCATGGACTAGTTAGGTTACCAAGATATAACCTTCTATTTGTTGTTAGAATGCGATCTATGACTAAATATTAGAGGATCTTACTAACTTGGGTATCATGCTTTTATGTGTCTCTGGCATGACTCCTACTAACTATACAAGGATCTTACTAGTCCTAGATCTATGCAAACATTTTAGTCATCTTGTGACAGTCAAAGAGGGCAATAGTAATAAGTCTTCATGATGGAAGTCCATTAAAGGTGGTAGTCAACATAGTGAAAAAGCCTAATCATGTTTAGAGCAATAGGCAACCCTAAGAACAAGAAAAAATAATCATGTGATAACGCATAGGACAACCTTAATGCCCAAGTTTAGAGAGCATATACAAGATGAATAATGATAGTCTACCAGCAGGGATAAAGACAAGGGTAAGTTCAGTGTTAGGTACGTATAAGCATGAATTTCCTAAGTTAGCATTAGAGTATATATCAACCAGTATGATATACATATTTAAATTCAGATTTGTGCATCATTGAATATAAATTAAGATGTTCTTAATCAAGTCAATGACAATTAATATCATATTAAGTTAAGAAGGTAGATTTTATCTATTTATTCAAACAACATTAAAATAACATAACATTACTGCCAAACATAACATATAAATATATATATCTACACATAATCTCAAGAATACATAATACAATCAGATTCAGGTTATGCAAATTATGGTAATACTACAAATTCTTATAAGGAATAACAAATTGATTATAATGAAATGACAATAAGCGGTTAATGCTGATACAAAGTAACACTAACAGGAAACTTTGATGATAATCTAATAAACATGATTGTTGAACTTACCCATGCCTCATATGACCCTATGTTGGCTAGGCCCCGCCATAATTAGAAGATCCTAATTACTACTGTCCTAAACCTTGCATTAACTGTCACAATTTGACAGTGAGTTGAGTTAGTCCATTAGCGAGATTGGGAAAGAGTCTGGTATTGAGTTTGGTGTTGGTGGAAGGTTTAAGGAGGTACACTTCGGCATGAAATGACTCTTCTTGTCCCTCATGTGAATGTGCTCCTCTTGAAGCACTACGACATGGATGGCCCTTCCTTCCATTTCCTACACCCTATTTTCTAACCCATACCTCATAACCTTTACCTCACTTCCTATCATTATTAACTTCCATCTACCTTTCATATCCCCTCTCTTAACCTCCTTCACTTTCCTACATCCTATCCTAAACCTTAACCCCATACACATTTACTTTTACTTCACCTACCTAACCCCATTCCATCATTCACATCCTTTTATCTCCCCCCATTCACTTTCCTACCTTCCAAACCCCTAACATATCCTAACTTACTCTTTCACCATTACATCCTTCATCACTTACCTCCCTATCTTATCCTAACCCACAACTCATAACCTTATACCTCTCCACTTCCATTTTATACCACCTTCCTATCATGGTGTGCTTATCCTCCCTTCCAAAACATCGAGAAAAAATGGCACTCGATCACTACACAGTGGTCTGACGGTCCTGCAGCAGGGAGTTTCTATCACAGCCATATATACCAGCATCCATACCCAAGGTAAGCTCCTCAACTAGAGCCTACATTCAGGCCACTTCCAACGGATGTCAAATACAAGAGTGGCACAATCTGTGTTCTTCCCTATTTGATCACACAGGTTTAGGTCATCCCGGTCCTTAATTAGGGTCTTCCCTAAGAGGTTATGCCTATAAAGAGGATAATTGATCATTTCATTTGATTAACCATCCAAATCAATCTTATTTTTCTCTTTTTCTACCAGATTAAATATGAGCTAGGGAAAAAAAAATTATGAGCAGCAAAATTCATTATAATAAAAATAAAACTTGATCATCAACCAACACAAATGCAACCTCTTATGTATATTTCAAACAATTTCATCACTACATAAAGCAAATTTGACACATTGTCACAAACATAACGTTTTTTTCTTCAAGAAAACATCCTGTGAATGAATTGGTTGATTACCCTACCTTTTTCTTCAATTGGATCTTGGTGGCACCGCAATCCAGAATTGTTTCCCTCCTTGTAATGCCCAATTTTTTTCTGAATATGCCAGAGGTCGATGGGACGAAGATGCGGGATTAATGTTTATCAAATGACTTGGTTTTTTTTTGGTTTTTTTTTTTAAGTAATGCCCGCGGTCATCGGAATTTCGATGAACGTGGGCACTTTTTCAAAAAAACACAAATTTCATTGCCAATTCTGTCAAAACAAAATGTTGAATTATTGTCGGAATTCCGACGAATGTGGGCATTTTTTCAAAAAAAAATCAAATTTGGTCACAATATGCCTTCTCCGTCGGAAACCTTCGTCGGAATTTTAGGCCAAATGTATTAGTGTGCACTTCAACGATAACATTATTACCTCTTGCATCACTTTAGCATTACTCATCAAAAAGGTATTACAATTCTTTCTTTTAAATATTATGGTTTAATATTTAATGTTATAATTCTAGTGTTCATAATTTAACTAAAGTTAGCAGTAGAGGATTCTCAATATTATTTTCACCTAAGATAGTCTCATTATTACTAAAGAAAATTACTAGCATTCCATTAACATTATTGTTCTAAACCCATAATAGCATTCCCTTAATTTTGATGCACGGAATCTTTTTATCTATGTTATTTAATAAAAATAACCCCCTATCAAATCGACATTTTCTCATTGATATCATTATTGACATTAATATCAATACTTTAATTATATTAACATTAGTAATGATGCCCACCCAAGAACTTAGTTTGATACCCATCTACACAATAGAAATAATCCAACTAACACACTTAGTTCTCTCAATATATAAATAATTTCTTATAATCCTTAATTACATAGTCTATAATTATTATTATATTATTATATTTTTTTATTTTTTATTTATAATGAATAACTAAGTTCATTTATTCTCCAAAAGGAATATCCAAATATTATACTTTTGTTTTTTTTATATAATTTTATATATGCATGCAATATATGATTTAATTCCTTATTTTAAAATAATGATTAAAGAATAGCATCTATTTATATTTTCTATATTTCTAAATAAGATATCAAATTTTGAATTCTTATATTTTCAATTTAGAAACATCATCACTACATATATAAGATATGAAGAGTGTAAACTTAGAAATATCTAAGTTAAAAAGAAAATTAGAAACATTCAACACTTTTATGAATTGTTTTTTATTTTTTTAATTCGTATATTGTTTTTTAATCACTTAATATCTATTTTAAATCACAAGAGGAAGAAGAGTTTGAACTTTGAATTTTTATGAAAAATTAGAAACATCTATATTGGAACTTAGATTTATCTAATAAATTTAATCATTTCTAATATGTTTTAATGTAAAAGAGAGACATATCCTAATGTCTTTGTTTTTATTATTTTACCATGGTATTTTGCATGTTATTTTACTCTTCTTTCTTGTTGTAGGATATGCAGGTCATCCCGATTTGAAATGGAGATTTGGCTTGGTCATGGTTGTACTCAAGACCAGAGAAGTTGATGTCTTATCTAGTTGTTGAGAATGTTGAAGATAGGCCCATTTATTTGGCTCACCAACAAGGAAATGGCTCCTGTCACAGTATTAAATATGCACACAGAGTGCTTGGTTACACCGCCATCCTAACTCCACGTTGACTACGAATTTGGAATCCAAGTACTATGCAAATCCAGGGGAAAGTGATTATGTTCATGGTTGTAACTTCATTTAGGTACCTACCATTCCTAGACAACTTATGAGAGAAGAATGGTTTTCAACTCACTAGTTGGGGATGGAAATTGTACTATCACGTAGATAGATGGTTAACAGATGGTTAACGCAATATCAAATCCTTCATTTCCTTCAGTACTTCTAGTAGGATTAATTTGCTTTTCTCATGGCCATTTGACCAAATGCCCTTGTTCTTTCGGCCGAAGTTATTCTGGCTTCAAAACAGATCTTTCATACAATGTGATAGCGACGTGTTAGTTAATTCCAGTCGTTTATTGCAAAATCGACGGTGTAAAATGCACGACTAACACACATGTTAGTCAATCTATACTGTCGTTTTAGAACCGAAATAGACGCATCCCTTCCTCTTTATCTTCTGAGCAGTTTATTTAATCTACTATGTGCAGCCATAATGACTGCTGCAATGTACATCTTTATGCTGCATACTTAATAATATGACAGATAAATGTGTTGACTACCATTTTTTCAAATGACCATGACAGGGCACAATTAAGTCAGCTATTTACCCAATATGAATTCTTGTGCGATTTCAACGCATCAAACCTTATCATCTCACTGTGCAGAATTTTTGAGATGATATGAGATGATATGCCCCGTGCTAGCAAAGTTTATAGATCCATATTTTACTTACTATTATTTTCTAGATTTCAGGCAACGGGGTTTGATCACAAACATTATATATATATATATATGCACTCATTATCTGCTCTGTAGATACCAAGCCTGGTTATGATTTTATTTCTACTTCCTTGTTACTCTCAGAGCATATGTTGTTCAAGATTCTATCCACCCTTCACAAGTCTATTGGTCGATCCTATTTTCTTTAGTTATGATATATAAATTATATATTACTTAGGTTCCTAAGGATTTGAAAGCCCAATCTTAGTAGTGGGATTTGCTGATTCTTTACACCTCCATAGAGGAGCCAAGACCGATCTGCTTGCCTGAAAATTGGCTGGGCCTGTGACTGAACCAAGAGTCTGCTTTTCTCTTTTTGTATGCTCACATTATTGAGGGTGTACAAGAGACTGACTCCAAGAGAATAATTAAGATTTGTGGCATTATTTAGATAGTTGCGTCAAAGTTCTTTAAGAATAAAAAGTTCAGTTTATAATGCTGTAGACTTTATGTCCAGGGAGAAGACTACATTCAGCAAGCATGGTATATTGTTTGCTTTCTATTTGTGACAATATAAGATACCAATGTTGGGAGAGATGCATATCCAACGAATGTTACGTAACATTTGATCTTACTACAAACATTACATGTATATATACTTATTTTCCTTATGATAAATAATATATCTATAAGTATTTTTTCTTTCAGTATAAAATGAAACGCAGAAACTAACATTTATTAGCCATTTTTTTCCCCTTTTCTTATAGAAACGAAACTCAACGTGAAGTTTCAATCAGAGTATACTTATTACTGAACACTTTCTCATCAAATACAGAATGAAACTCCATTTCAGGACAATCATTTGATTCTCAGATGAATATAATAATTTGAATGGACAAACAAAAGGGCTTTCTCTCTTAATCAAACAATGACACTCTTGAGATTATTTATTCAAACTAATCATATGATCTTGAATGAGGATTAAGAACGAGAAAGGTATACCAATAGAACTTTCTCTTATATTAATTAACAAATTTCTCATCTAGAATATCATAAAGTATCTCTCAAATTGTCATTTTCAAAATATATTCAAAATTCATCTTTAAATATATTTCAATGGGAAAGAACTGACAAAAGGCTTTCTCTTTCGTTACACAATAATTTTCTTTAACTGAACACTCTAAAAGATCTCACAATCATACATGACAATGGGGAAACACAAAAACAAGGCTTGCTCACCTCCCAACCATAATGGCGTCATGGAGCCCCGTAGGCTCTAGCCATACACCTGAGCAAGAAGATTGATTTAGACCCAAGTTAGTGGGGTCTCACACACTCCACAAATTTTCTCTCATTAACTAAAACTCTTACAAAATTCCAATATTTTTCTTCACATAAACACTACATATTAGATCTTGCAACTACATCTCAAACTTGTAACAATAAATAAAATGGATTAGAGGAAATGGAGAACTTATCTCTCTAAATCTATGCATGTTGACCTCTAGCTCACCAAGGATGGACTCCTTCCTTCCCTCCGATCTATCTTCTTTCTCAAAATCCTACAAGAGTTCTCCAAAATGGAGAAGTGGGTAACACCCAACTCCCTCTTCACAAAACCAATATAAGGGAGAATAACTTGGAAGGCTTGGATGGGGAGGTGACACTTGTCACCTTTCTATCCTCTTCCTTTATGAGGTATTTTCCTCATTTAATAGGGGAGAACAATTAGGGCACCGCATTCCCCAAAGTCTTCCCTCATAAACGAGGTATGGGGTTGGAGTGGGTACCCTCAACTTATCTATCCTCCATATTCGTTACTCATCTTAATGAGGAGTTTTGGGGAGTGAAAACAAGTCCTAGAGCCTTTATTGCATGCCCAATAGGCCCCCACCTCAAAGGTATAGACCCTAGGGATCTATTTTTTGTAATTAAAACATGGCAATTGACTCAAAAACACTCATTATGGACCCACAATAATAGACCTCATAAACATATCTATGTTGAATAACGTTGAATAACAAAACCTCATTTCCTTCTAAGTAAAACATAATGGTTAGAATTGTAACTTCTCATAAAGGAAGTTAATTTTGAAATTAGGTGTTTCACCTTCCTCCCATTGTTCTCATTACTTCTTGCACAGAACCAACACATTCACGAGCATAGTTAGAACCCAATTATAAACCATATTATTTTCTATCATTTCTTTATCAAGTTCGCTAGGTAATGCTAAGAATATTGTCATAAAATCATTTTGTTTATAATCCCTTATTCTATCTAACCATTTATTGAAGAGAAACATGTAATGTGTTTAGGGTTGTATTTTTGGCCTAAACTCAGGAAAAATGTGATAGAGTATGTAGCACAATGTTTGGAATGCCAGTGAGTGAAAGTTGAGCATGTTCATCTAGCAGGACTTTTATTTCAACATGGAAAACCTGAGTATAAGTGGTAAGTAATCAGTATGGATTTTATACAAGGATTACCTTTGAGCAAGAACATGCATGATACCATCTTAGTAGTTGTTGATAAGTTGACAAAAGATGCATATTTCATACCTGGGAATCTCAATGATGGATCATTTACTCTTGCGAAGAAATTAGTGCAAGAGATATTCTAACTGTATGGTGTACTAGAAACCATTATATCATATAGGGATACCAAGATGATGTCTAGGTTGTGGACGACACTGAATGCAACTTTGGGAACTAGATTGAATTTCAGTTCGGCGTATCTTCCTCGGACAGATGGTGAAACAGAAAGGGTTAATCGGGTAGTGGAGGATCTTCTACGAATGTACTGCATGGATCAACAGTACAAGTGGGAGGAATTTTTGCCATTGGTTGAGTTTTCTTATAACAACTCATTCCATGCATCTTTAGGGATAGCACCTTTTGAGGCACTTTATGGACGGAAGTGTCGCACACCCATTAGTTGGGATAGGATGGAAGATAAGATCATCATTGGTCCTGATTTTCTCAAGGAAATGGATGAGCAGATGAAGTTGATCAAGAGTAGATTGAAGGAGGCAACCAATAGAAAGAAGAGTTATGATGATAGAAACGAAACTTTCAGATAGTTTGTTGTGGGAGATAAAGTCTTTTTGAGGTTAAGCCTCATAAGAGCTCTAGATCTCATTTGGAAAATCATCAAAGTTGGCACCAAGATATGTGGGACCCATTGATGTGTCGGAAGTCATTAATCCAGTTGCTTATAGATTAGCTTTACCACCTGCTCTAGCTCGAATCCATAATGTTTTCCATGTTTCTTTGTTGAAACCATATCATCCCGATGCATCTCATATTCTTGATTGGAGATCTTTACAGGTACAGGATCCAGGGGTGGTGCTAGTGGAGACCATCCAAATCCTAGATCAACATAGCGTTAAGCTACGTAGCAAAGATTTTACTCAGTATAAGATCCAGTGGGATTAGTATTGTATACACATAAAAATAGCTATGAGCGATTAAATAAATATTTATTCTTCTATTAAATAGTTAATTTGAAAAGATTAATTTATTTAATTCATTTCGTGTCTTTCTATTAATTAATTTAATTGAAATATTTTATTAATTAATTCATCTATCCTATTCCTCTAAATAATTAAATATCTAATATTTAATTATTATTCTAATCAAGTTAATTAAATATCTAATATTTAATTATTTCCTCTAATCATTTGAATATCTAATATCTAATGGTTATTCTTCTATCCTATAGTCTCAAATATTAAATAATTTTTAAATTATTTAATCTATTTTCCAACTCATTCTTCCATGTCCACTTCATCTTTCCTTTGCCAACTCATCCATCATGTGGTTAAATTAATTCAACAAAATTAAAATAAATAAAACATTTATTAGCCACTTATCTTCAACCTCCAAATTTAATGAAATATTGTGTACGTACACATATTTCTTAAATTTTCTTTTATATTATCTCCAACACCCCTACATCTTAGGAAGGACTTGAGTCCACTTGTCCTCTCATGCCTAAATATTCTCCAACCATCGCTAGATTCCCTCAGTCAGCAACCTAGTCAAGGTGAGATGAGTGACACTTGTCTTCTCCTTCCCCCTTTCTCTCAACCTTCACCTTTGCTCACAACCATCCAAATCTGCAGATCTGATCATGACCGTTGATCCAAGCCATATCATCTTATCCTCTCAAAGTCTATAAAATCAAGAGTTTGAGTTGAGAAAGAGATAGTCTTCAAGTGAGTTTTCAAGCTAACCATTTGTGAAAACTTATGCATGAGTGAGTTTTAATCTAGAAGCAAATAGCATAATCATTTAGTATTGCATATCATAGTATCAGTTATCAATCCATTCTTCATAGGCCATCTTGGAAGCTATCAGTGCTTGTCTAAGAGCACGCCATCTACAACTAAGAACAGTGGAGTTAGGACACAATGAGACTTAAATCATGAAGGTAAAAATAGTTTTTCCATTTTAATATCAATTTCATGTAATTTCATTGGTTGAGTTTGGATTTCTTGTAGTATTTCCTTTGTATTTTGTGAAACTAATATGTTGCAAGAAGTATTTTGATGATGAAATTGAAGTCGACACAAGAATTATAAGAATAGTGCTACATGGGAGGGTTTTGAGACGATTGACTATCAATTTCCTCATTTGCTTTCATAGATTAGTATTTTCTTATTGCATGAGATACAATGATACTCTGATTTTGATTCACATTTTGTGAACTTGGATAGCATGGATGCTATTGTTTTTTCTTATGTTTTGATTTCAGACTATGATGTGTGGTTATTATTTTATGATGTTTGAGATACAATTTTCTTATTGATGGATTAATAAGACATCGAGACGATGTCTCTTCCAAGTGGGGAAGGATGTCACGTACCATTTTTATCTATATTTATTGCAATTATTAAATTAGGAAAATAATGTATATTTTATGTTTATGAGGATGATATTGAAATAGAAATGAAATTGAGATTGAAATTGAATTTGAAATGAAATGAAAATTTAAATGCAAATGAATGATTTAAATTATTTTATTATGAAAATTGGGGATTGTCATTGCTAATAAACAATCGAGTGCAAGTGAATGCAGGAGCAAGTGAACGTAAATGAAGGCAAGAACTTGGTTCAAGTAGAGTTGTTTTACATTTTTGAATTTGGTATGGAGATGGAATCTCACACACCACATTAGTTTGCATACAATTCATCTTGCATAAATGAATGTTTTAAATTGCTCAAAATGGAAAGTTTTGTTTAAATATGAATGATGGAATCTTACATGGAGAGTTATAATTGATGTCATTGTTCTAAAAGAGAGATTGATTTTAGGTTTGTATCGATTATGCATGCATTTTGATGTTTGCTTTTATATACATTGTTTATGCAGATGGAGTAGTTGCACAATTTAGAGGAGTTTTAGATCCTAAAAGAGGTGACGGGAGACTAGCTATAAGACCAAATTTCATTACTTCTCTTTATGATAGATATATATATGTTCTGGTTTTTGTTTGTTCCTAGAAGTCAAAGGTATAGGTTTACAACCTGAATCAATTTATACCACTATTGGAGGACGATGCATATATCGTCTATTAAATATTGTTTTCCCTCCATCAAATTTCCCATCAGGAGTGTCTTTGTTGGCTTGATGATGATTGTAATGGATGACTTCATGTGTTGTCATTGATGGCACATGTATACACACACATATGTTCACATTGTCATAGTCATCTTAGTTAAGACAAACCGATATTACTCCTAAGTCTTTGTATTGCTAAACCGATATTATATGTATAGTTAAGTTCAAATGGTTTAGAGTGTGTCTAACCGGTATATGTAGATAATCGGTATATACAAGAATGGCTTGACACCAGTATGGAGAATCAACAGAGACCATCAAGAAGCAAAAGGAGGAAAATTGGTCTATGAATTGGAAGAGGTTAACTCTTAACCGGTATCAGTGTTCCAACCGGTTTCACTTATTGTGTGATGAGTTATCCCTAACCGACAGATTTGGCGGCAATCTATGATGAGTTATGTTAGATTGTCTAGATACACTACACCTAAGAAATTGTGATATGATTCCTCAATCGACATGAAATCATATATATATATATATATATATATATATATATATATATATATATATATATATATATATATATATATATATATATATATATATATATATGTATGTATGTATGTATATATATATGTATATATATATGTATGTATGTATGTATATATATACATATATATGTGTATATATATATATGTATATATACACATATATATGTATATATATACACATATATATGTATATATATACACATATATATGTATATATGTGTGTATAAATGTATACACACACACACACACATATATATATATATATATGTATGTATATATATGTATGTATATATGTATGTATATACGTATATACGTATATACATACATACATACATACATATATACATATATGTATTTACATATATATACACATATATACATACATAAATACATATACATATGCATATATGTATATGTATATGTATATGTATATGTATATGTATATATGTATATATTGTATTTTGATATACATATATATAAATTTATAATGTATATAATGTCATTTAGCTCGTATGGTATTGATAATCAAGTGATAAGTTATATGTGTGTGTGTGTGTGCAAGAAGTTGAGTCCCACTTTTGGGCAAAAAGTGAAAGTGTTTTCTGTCGATTGATGTCAATATTTGATGCACTTAGAGATTGAATCTCAAAAAACTTCAATAATAGAAAATGTAGTGCTCGGAGTCTACTTTTCAAATATGTAATTTATTTTAATACCCACATGGTAGAAATCTCTTTTTAGTAGGCATGTTTAAAAACCGGTTTTTCAAAATACCTGTTTCAAGACCATACCACACATATGTACGACCACCCTTTTTTGATGCAAATAAATGAATTTTTGCAAATCCTTCTAGGAAACGATACCTAAGAAACCAAATATTGATGAGAACATTTTTTCTTATTTTTTTAATTAATTTTTAACTGACAATAAAGTATATTTTCAAAATATCGGATGTACGACCATCATAATTTGATGAAAATTTCATATTTTTCAATTTTTTTTTTTTTTAAATATTCAAAATTATTGTATGTAGATCAATGTCATATAATTTATTTTTCTAAAATCCTCAAAAAAAAAAGTTATTAAAGTTTTAGTGAACCTCAGTATTTTAGGTTAGGTTCCACTTTTGATTAATAAATAAAAAAATAGTAAAAATAATCTTATCACTATGAAATTTACATTTCTCAAATCGGGACGCTGAAAACTCTAATGGGTTTTCATTTTGTCCAAAATTTCAATCAAAAAAGGCCCTCAAAAAATTAGGCCAAGGTAGAAATCTGATGTCGTTTTACCTTAGCCATTTTTTTGGAGGTCCAAGCATAGGCTTGGTGGGACCAAGCCTATCCCAAAGCAAAAAACAATGCTAAGGGTTGTTTCTCGCCCCTAATTTTAACAAACATATCATTAAATAAATAACGGGTGCCTGTTTCTGTTAAGATCAGTTGGGGTAGAATCTAGCCCACAAGCACAAATCTCAATGATTGAATGATTTTTCAATCATCGCCTAATAGGTACGATCTACAAAGAGAATGTTTTGATTAATCATTCTCTTTTTTTGTCTTATTGTCGATTTGGTAAGGAGATCGATTCGAATTCAAAATTTGGTGCAACCATGGGAGATAAAAGGATGTGAATGATTGAAGGTTCTGATAGCTGAGGAGATTGAAGCAAATAGGGAGAAGGAGGTAATACGTCAACAAGAGAGAAGATCAAGAATGAGACAAGGAGATTCAAGTTCCACAATCGTTTCATAAGAGGAGAACATCAATGAGACCATAAATCCTGACGAAGAAAACACAATAGAACAATTTATTTCAGGTGCATCTTCTAATCCATTATTGGATACATGTATGTCTTCATAGCCCTATGTTTTTTTCTCATGAAGAAATTGGTGATTTAGTAGAAGTGGGTTACTTATTAAATCAAATTCCAATTGAAAATCAAACCCCAAATGAAATTAGAACTCAAGTTGAAATCCAAATTGAAACCCCAAATGAAACTAGATCTCAACTTGAAACTGAAATTGAAACCAAATTTGAAACTCCAAATGAAATTGAAAATCCACCTGCAACTGAAACCAATAATGTGGATGTAGACATGGAAACACCAATTGAAAATGAAACATGTTTGAATGATAATCAAACGAATGAAAATTTTGAAATTAAAAGTGATGTACTAGACAACCTTCCTAGCTTGGTTTCATGGAGACAGATTAGGACACATGCAAATAGATTGTTTAGACATTTTTTTATAATAAGAAATTTTGGTTTCAATATCAATTAATGGTACAACTAATTAAAATGACTAAAATGTGAAAAGTGATGAAGAATTTAGGCTTTTATGTCAAACCCAAGAAGAAGGATGAGTCTTTAAAACAAGTTGTACCGATTGTTGCTAGCGCCTTTGATACAATCGGAAAGAAAATTCATTCTAAAGATAAAAATGTGGCACGACGGGCAATAACAATAGCTTTAGTAAGCCAAACAACTTCTGATAAAAGAATGATGAGTAACATAAGTGGATATCTTAATATTCATCGTAAAACTTTGTCAAGAGTTGTAAAAAGAAGAGTTAATTTTGAAAGTGATCCGACAAACAATTTGTGGACTTTTAGTGGTAGACTACCAAGGTCTGATATGAAACTTATTGGTGAAGTCAAAACTTTGATCAAAAAATTCTAGCACGATAATACGAGAGTATCACCTAATGTTAGAGATGTTCTTAAATTAAGAGTTGGGTCAAAAATTTGTGATCCACATCCAAAACACCTATTGGACATGACTCAAACTGAATTATACAAAAAAAATTTGGATGATAAGGTGTTGACTATTAGCATTTGTCAAAGGTCTTTTGAAAAGTGTAAACCTTGGTATGTTTGAATTAACAAGGAAAGAGTCACATGTTGCAAAACTCATGTTCAATTTCGCTACCATTATGATGTATTTTGATATATACGTGTTACCATGCATAGTAATGGAATGTTCCAAGAATGTGGTATAAATATACCACTTGAAACTATAAAGGAGTTTATATCAAGTTTGTTTTGCAACCCACCAAATGAGCAAAATTTTCTTTTCAATGCATGTGATTCCAGTGTATGTGATATATGTGGCAATCTTGCATTGTTGGATGAATGTTTGCATGAAAATATTTCAAATTATTTTGGACAACAATTAGTTGATGTTAAAAGATTTAAAACTGTTGAGTATCCACAGAAGGATGGAAAGGTTGGACGACGGCGCGATCTAATCACTGAAAAAGTTAGTGTTCATGCACTTATGAATGAATTTAAGAGTAAGATCATACCTAAATATGTTAAACACTCTCAAAATGCTAGATGGCTCGATGGTCAGTTTCGAATATGTAAGGATACATTTCATGTTGGTAGTATACTTTCAGTCATTGACTTTGCAGAGAACTACACGCTTGCACCACAAGATGAGGTCCAATCACAATACTACAATTCAGTGCAAGTATGGATTTTTGTCCATATTGTCTATAGGCATGCACCAGATAGTACAAAAGAGGATCGTAAAATTTTGAGAGAGTACCATTTCTATATGAGTGATATTAAATTACACTCATCTAAGTTTGTCCAATGTTGCTTCAAGACCTTTTTTGAGAATTTGAGGGAGAGAGAAATTCAGATGACACAACATCTAATATGGTCAGATAATTGCACAGGGCAATTCAAGAATGCTAGAATGTTTTATTGGTTGAGTAGGATTCATAAGAAAACTAATATCAAATACATGTGGAGTTTTTTTGAGGCTGGACACGGGAAAGGAGAACATGATGGTGTTGGTGCATGTGTTAAGAGAGCCCTTTGCAGAGAGCAACTCAAATTCGAAGAAAAGGCCAAATTTAAAAATGCAAGTGCAATTGTGGATTGGCGTAGTGCAACTTTATCCACAGGATCAAGTCATAACTCTACAAATAGACGTTTCTTCTGGCTAGTTAAAGAGGAGAATATCCTTCCAAGATATGATTGTGATACAATCAATGGGTCAGCTAGATGGCATTCATTTAAGAGTTCTAATTCTAACACTTGGACTATATGGACTAGAGAGCTTGCATGTTTTTGTCAATTTTGTGTTGTAGGTGAATGGGAAGAGTGCGAGAATACGGAATGGGTTGAAGAATGGCAACACAAATCCTTAACACCTAGTGAGACACAATATCAAGATGTTATAAGAAATGAAGACCCAAATCATGCATTTGCATCAGAAGATTATGATCGTGTTTCAGACCTCACACAACCTGGTAATTTAATTTAATTTCTTGTTTATAACTTTAAATTTATATTTTTATGTATTGTCATATAATTTATGATTGTATTTGAATTATAAATTCTAACAAGTTTTATTTCTACATGTACTTAAATTTGTTTTCTAGGACATGTGTATGTTGTTGTTGCACCTGAGGATAATGATGAGCGGGTTGAGTATTGGCTAGCTAGATGTGTAGAACCTAAGAAAAAGTTGATATGTGATCAAGTAGATGATGATGGTTTTCAACATCCAGTTGGGTTTGTTGTGGTAGTTGGCACATGGCTAGGCAAATACTTAACAAGAAGGAATGGCTTACCAGCTTATGAAGACTAGCAATCAGAAAAGAAGATTATACACTATTCTCATTTGGTGGTGGCAACAAACATCAAATTAGAAACATACAAAGGTAGACTTGCTAATAAGGTATTGTGGACACTTTCCGTAGAAGAGCATGAGGCAATCATAGATGCATTGCAGAGAGAGAGGATGCAAATGGTACATTAGGTTGAATCAAATTTAGATGCATGTAAGTTTGTGTTAATTGTGTAAACTCTTTTATATTTAATTATGATAATTGTTTTTCTTTGTCCCTTTAACATTGTATTTGTCTACATTTGATACAATTTTGGTTTCATAAACAACATTGTATTAGTTATCTTCTTCTTAATGTTATTTTGTGCACATTGTAATTGTGTTACAATCATTCTAATTTTTTATGATATATTTATTTTATCGTAATCTCTTCATAGATTAATTGTAAGCTCTTGATTTTATTATTATTTTAAGAATAGGATGTTATTGTAAATTGGGATAATTATTTTATTGAATTATAAACTGTTACACTATAACATGATCAATCACAATGTTAAAATATAAAGTCATAAATAGATCATATATAATCACTAGAGGGCACCAAATCACAAAACAACATCACATATATAATCACTAGAGGGCGCCAAATCACATAAAAAGACCTGATATCATAATAGCAACGAAATGACATAACAAAAAGTCATATATATAATCTCATAACAATTCCTGATGACATAATAACGAGTCCTGAAAAAAAATAACAAGGGAATGACATTAAAACAAGTCCAAACAACATAATAACAAGTCCCAAGATAACATAACAAGTGTCATCATAAAAAGTCCATAATACAATAACATGACATGATCTAAAATATATAATCTAATAACTCTTGTGCATCTCATATGCAGTCCTCTTCATTCCATGTGAAGGTTGTTGGGATGAATCATCATGTTGCATGTGGTCCTGAGATGCACCATCCTGTGTGTGTGCAGTATCAGTGTCTCCACCCTCCAGTACATTATTAAAATATTTTACATGAGAAGAAGTTACTTGCATAATTCACTTATAAAGTAATTAAATACTGAAAATTTAAAATAAATTACCATACGACTGTCCTCTATAATGCCCTCACTGGTATGTGAAGGTCCACTATCATGAACAAGAAAAGTGGTTGTAGTCAAGTCCTGTAAAAAAAACATTGTAAATCAATTTTGATAATCCCTATAAAATTTAGGTACATAGTATAAACAAATTAGAAATTATTTTTCTAATCATCACCGCAAATGACAATGTCGACAGTTGCATCTGGCTCAATCCCATAGCCATACCAATACTGCTAGTGATATCGACCTAAACAACATATATAAAGCATGAATCAAACTTGTATATATACATAAATTATAAAGTATATATATAGACTACAAGTTTATCACAGAAAAGCATACATATGGTGTGTCATGTGCAGGCAAAGTAACTCATGGGTGAAGGTGTACATGTGATGCACCATCAAACAATCCAGAAGCCTAAAATTGCAAAAAATAATGAACATGAATCAGAGTCGTACATAAATTAGTAAGCATATAAACACTTCAAATTAATGGATGAAAAACATACTAGTGGTATATGAGTTTGAACCTCAACGGTTGACGGGTCACGTGAAGAACTACCCACCTTAGTGCTACACGAAGCACCCTACAAAATTGAAAACACCTATCATACACATCATTACATTAAAAAAATTATTATTGATTTTAAATGTACATATCAATACAATGTATCTAGATGAAAGTGCATATCGTAAATGGGACATCTCTAGGTATCGAGGTAACATGATGTCAGTTCCTTAATAACATGGTATGATCTATCCTCTGTTCAAAAAAAATTGACTCATGTTATGGTTTATATGTGTATATATAAGGAATTTAATATTGCACTGTAAATTATATAAATAAATTTGTACCTCTGTTAGGGCATCTATAGGTTGGGTGTCCCAATTGACCACAATTGTAGCATTTCATGGTTGCAAAGTAGGAATTACCCCTGCTAGTACCTCTGCCCCTATTTGGACCCCCTTGTGCACCTCTTCCTCTAGAATGGCCTCCTCTGAGAGTGGTTTAACTATTATGCTTAGTCAGCTTGGACTCTCCTTGATTCCTTTTATCATTTGCCATGCTTTGGTAACCACCTTAGTGACTCATTTGATCTCTACCTCTACCTCTACCCCTGCTATTGGAGTCTCCCTTCCTTTCGTTCCTCTCTTCAACCTTAGCAGCAAGCTGATGACATTTTTGGATGGTGGTAGGAGTCCATAGGCTTATCTCCTCTTGGATGTTCCACTTTAGGCCACTTAGATACCTAGCCACCTTGATAGATTCCTCTTCTTGGACTTTGGATCTAAGACAAAGCTTTTGAAACTCCTCTATGTAAGAGGCCACATCAAGATCTTTCTGCTTCAATCCCTCTCTCTTCTTATGAAGTTGGACTTCATAATCCTCTGGCAACTAGTCCTCCTTGATCTTACTCACCATGGCCTTCTAGTTTGCAGTAGGTAGCTTCCCCATGCTAATTCTCTGCTCTTGCGAGTACTTCCACCATGTCAAGATTGCTCCCCTTAGTCTTGATTTGTCAACCTTAACCTTTTGGGCTTCTGTCACACCTTCACACTCAAAATGCTTCTCCATACCCTCAATCCATTCCATGACGGTGTCAATATCCATCCTTCCACTGAAAAGTGGCAATCCTTCAAAAGATTTTGTATTCAAACCCTTAATGGCCTTTACAAAAGGTTCTTCATTGATTAAGGGGTCTGGTTTAGGTATGATGTCATCTATATCAATAGCTTTCTTTCCTCTGTCATTGGTGTCCGCACCCTAGAGTCCTTGTGCCCTTTGATCAACCACTTCTTGTAGCTTGTCCCTTATCTCACTCATAGCACCTTCAAGGAGTCTATTTTTCTCCTTTTGTTCTTCTACCTCCCGAGCCAGCTCTGCATTAGTGACCATTATGTTCTCCCCTACTGATTCACTAGAATATAGAGACATGCATGGTCCACCAAATCTTTACCTTGGCTCTGATACCAATCTGATGGGAATGGGCTTGGGATAGACTAGCCTAGTCTATGCTCTTTGATCCTCTCCTTGGATCACCAGGTGTTCCAACCACACCCTAGGGTCTCTAGGTCTTCCCTTTCTTGTGGGATCCCCTGACCTTTCCCAATCCACCCACCAACAACATGTGATTCTTCTCTTAAGCTCTCACCTACTCACAAGCTTCAAAAACCCTTACATAGGCTAATAAGGGTTTAACTCTTCCTACACCTTCTCAGGTCCTAGCAAGGATAGGACAGGTCTTTGACATGTTTCTCCAACCACTCATGTGCCCCCAGGAGGTTTTGACATTCATTCTTGTTACCGATTTCATAATTTTGCTTTTTTTCCTACAAAATAGGGCTACAAGGAATGAGCCCCTATTAGGCCTCCATTCCGGACTTTTAGGGCTTCCTCTTGCAAATAATGCCAAAACTTTGTAAAACTTCCCAAAGGGACTGCTATTCATTTATCAAAGGCTCAAGGATTTTCCTAGTTTTGGGCCCCCAAGTGTCCGTACACTACCCTAGGTGAAATTAAGGGTTTTTAAGGGTTTTTTTAAGCATGCCAGGGTCACAGAGTTGGTTTGTTGTCTTCACCACCTTGTCTAGATTGGTGGAAGCTCCTCCTTCTCACCAATTATGCTCCACACACCCCTCTTCAACTCCTCCAAAGGGTGCCTCCTTCCTTGTCCTTCCTTGCTCTCATGGACCACTGTAACCTTGACCCTTCCTAGCCAGGCACAGACCAGTCTCGCCTAGGAGTGGGTTTTTGAAAGGTTTTCTTGCATTCTACAGGGCCCTGCTTCCTCTAAGATAATTTACGGGGTCTTTACTCCTATACCCCATGGTTTCATGGTGTTTCCACAATGGGGATAGGAGTTACCAACCCATTTTCTCAAAGCAGTCCAAAACTGGACAGTGAAGAGGTAATTACAAAATATTTGCAAAGCACACAACACCAGCAAAACAAAACCTAATCTAAATGCTCAAAATGAAAGTATAAACACTATACAAGACTCTCAACACAGCTTAGTTTCTAGAACAATCCATTATCAATCCTTTAATGCTCCATTTGTGCTGACTGGCAACAAAAACACAGTCACAGTCAAGGTGTTTTTCCTTTGGCCATACAATCTGACATCTAACCCATCATTTTAGGGTTTTCAACAATTTATAATGTCTTTTCCTCGGTTTGTGTGCCAAGGTTAGGGTTCCCAATGCCAAGCTAAGGTTATGACCAATTTGGTGGAAAAGTTACATGACAACTTTGAAAAGTTGTCATGCAACTTTTTGCAACTTTTAAGCAACTTTTGCAATGTTGCTTTTCTTGGCTTTTAGTCGTTTATTAGGCTATCCTCTAGACACAAGCATGCCAAAAGGACCCCAAACTCATCAATAGGTCCACGTTCCCTCAACCCCAAGAGAAAACTCAACCTAGACTTGTGAACCTAGGACCTAAACTATGACCTAAACAAAACCAATGAGCTCTTGGCTCTTATTACATTATGTGGCTTCATGAAGAAGAAAAATCACAACAAAAACAAATGGTGGGAGCCCTTAGAAGGGTGCTTCTGCACCATACTACCCCTCTACACAAAACTAAGGAACTAGGGGAGAGATGAGAGTTGTATCAATACCAAGTTTCAATACCAAGTTTCTTGAACCTACCCTCTTCAACCCAAGTAGCTTCAGACACAGGTTGACCTACCCACTTCACCAAGTGTTCTGTGTAGACCTGGTGTCTAGTAGACTTCTTCACCCTTGACTCCAAGATCTGCTCTACTATGGGCTGTTTCACTTGAGGCAAGGCATTCACATCTAAGTCATGCAGCACCTTGGCCTGATTCTCAGTCTACCCTGCTATTTCACCTTTGTATAATATCAGATCAGCAACATTGAAGACTGGTGATATAGCCAAATCTGAAGGAAGATCCACCTTGTAGGCGTTCTCACCATATTTGGACAGAATTTTTCAAGGTTCTACCCTCTCCATTTGCAGTTTAGTAGACTTGTCTCTTTGCATTATAGCTTTACTTAAATGGACCATCACATAGTCACCCACTTTGAACTGAACCTCCCTCCTTTTCTCATCCACTTTAGCTTTCAGTTTTTGAGTAGACTCTAGGATGGCTCTCTTGACCTGTTCTTGTACTTCCTGGATGGTTTGAGTGAAGTCCTCTACTTGCCCACTCTTCATCTCCATTGAACCAAGTTCTCTTAGTTCACACACCCCTCTAGGATGTCTGCCATAGACAACCTCAAAAGGACTCCTTCCAGTGGTCCTATTTACACTATCATTGTAGGCATACTCAGCTTGTGGAATAACTAGATCCCAAGTCTGCCCATACTCCTTGGTTAGACACCTTAGCAAGTTTCCTAACACCCTGTTAATGACTTCAGTTTGACCATCAGTTTGTGGATGGTAAGCTGAGTTGAATGATAGATTAGTTCCTATTCTTCTCCATAGGGTTTGCCAAAAATGGCCCATGAACTTGCTATCCCTATATGAAACAATACTTAATGGGAGTCCATGAATCCTTACAATCTCCTTAAAGAAGAGATGTGCAATATAACTAGCATCATGATTAGTTCTACATGGAATGAAGTGGCTCATCTTAGAAAACCTGTCTACCACCACATAGATGCTATCCATACCTCTCTTTGTCTTGGGGAGTCCTACCACAAAGTCCATGCTCACACACTCCCAAGGCCTATTTGGGACCGGTAATGGCTGATAGAGGTCTGCATTGCTTGATCATCCTTTTGCCCTTTGGCACACACCACATTGCTCCACATACCTTCTCACATCCCTTGGCAACCTAGGCCAATAGTAGTATCTCTGTACTAGATCCAAAGTTTTATTGATTCCAAAGTGTCCACTTAGGCTTCCATTGTGTTTCTCTTGTATGAGATTTTCTATCATGGATCCTCTAGGCACACATAACTGATTGCCTTTGAACAAGAGACCATTTTGAAGAGTGTAATCTACATACTCACCATCAAAATGATTCTCAAACTCCTTGTAGACCTTGTAGGTTGATGAGAAGTCTTCATCTTCTTCATAGAGATCCTTGAAACCTTCTATCCCTATGCTCTGCAATTTTAATTCTTGGATAGTCAATAACTTCCAGCTTAAAGCATCTGCCACCTTGTTGAGATGCCCCTTTTTATGCTTGATGGTAAAGGTAAAGGATTGGAGGTACTTCATCCACGTCAAATGTCTGTTGCTAAGCTTCTCTTGAGTGTTAATGTAACTCAAAGCCTGGTTATCTGTGAACACCACAAATTCTTTTGGGAGTAGGTAATGCCTCCACTTCTTGAGAGATTGAACCAGTGCATACAACTCTAGATCATATGCTAAATACCTCTTCTTTGCCTCATTAAGCTTCTCACTGAAAAATGCCACAAGCCTTCCCTCTTGACTCAATAGACCCCCTACTGTAATTCCACTTGCATCACACTCCAATGTGAATAGCTTGTCAAAAGTAGGTAAGAGTAGGATGGGTTTTGTGGCTACTTCTTGCTTCAATAATTGGAATGCTCCATTAGCTTGTTCAGTCCATTTGAACTTAGTTTTAAGGCCTCCTTTTATAGTGTCAAGTACTGGTGCACATATGCCACTGAAGTTCCTCACAAACTTTCTATAGAATTGGGCTAAACCATGGAAACTCCTAACTTCAGTCCCTATTTTAGGGGTAGGCCAATTCAAGATTGCCTCCACTTTGCTTGGATCCATCTTCGAGGTTCCCTTAGACACCGTAAACCCCAAGTAGACTAACTCTTGCTTCAAGAAGTCACACTTCTCTAAGTTGATTGCCAACTTCTCTTCATGCAACCTCTCTAGGACTAACCTCAAATGTTCAAGGTGCTCCTCTTTGGTTCTGCTATAGATGAGTATGTCGTCCAAGTACACCACCACAAATCTACCTATGAAGTCCTTCAACACCTCATTCATCAACCTCATGAAGGTGCTTGGGGCATTGGTAAGTCCAAATGGCATCACAAGCCATTCATACAACCCTTCTGTGGTCCTAAAAGCGGTCTTCCACTCATCACCCTCCTTAATCCTAATTTGATGATAACCACTTTTAAGGTCCAACTTAGTAAAATACATGGAACCCCCTAAACAGTCCATCAAATCCTCTATTCTAGGAATAGGGAATCTGTACCTTATGGTGATCCTATTTATTGCCCTTGAATCAGTACAAAGTCTCCACTTGCCTCCCTTCTTTGTTGCTAGCACTACTGGGACTGCACATGGGCTGATGCTCTTCTTAATCAGTCCTTGATCCAACAACTCCTGCACTTTCCTTGCCACCTCCTTATTTTGGTCAGGTGTGAGCTTATATGTTGCTTTATTGGGTAGGGATGCACTGAGGACAAAGTCTATTTGATGGCTTATAGACCTTCTTGGTGGAAGTGTTGTAGGTGCTCCATCACTCACTGTGCCTTTTTATTCTTGCAACATTTGCTTTATCTCCTTAGGTACCTCTATCTGCAACTTACCTTCCTCCTCCTTTGGCTTCACAAAGATGACACATCCCACTGTCTCCTCTTCATGCAGCAGGTGTAAGAACTCTTTACCAGTGTTAAGTAAGACACTAGGTGTTCTTGAGGTTCCCTCATCATTCTCTGTCAGAGACTGAATCTTAAAGGTTTTGTTGTCCTTCTTGAAGGAAATGGAATTCTCCTCTCCATCATAGATCACCTTCCTATCAAATTGCCAGGGTCTACCTAGCAGCAGATGACAAGAATCCAAGGGTAGCACATCACAAAGGATCTTGTCCTTGTACCCTCCAATAGAAAACTCCACCCAAGTCTGCTCATTGATAAGAACACTCTGCTCTTGATTCAACCATGTCACCTTGTAAGAACTAGTGTGGGGTATCTTTGTGAGTTTCAACTTCTTGGCTGCCTCATCTGATATGATGTTATCAGTTGACCCTGAATCAACTATCACCTTGCAAACCTTACCAAGGATTTTGCATCTCACCCTAAACAATGCTCTCTTATGCCTAGGTTCATCCTTAGCCGGCTGTCTTATCAAGACCCTATTGAACATCATATTTTCCCCAATTTCTAATTCAATATGGTCCACCTCGGGTGTTTTTTTGCTTGATGTGTCTTCATGGGCATAAGCAACCCTCTTTCCACTATTTGATGAGGTAGGCTTGTCAGGGCATCTATAGGTCGGGTGTCCCAATTGACCACAATTGTAGCATTTCATGGTTGCAAAGTAGGAATTACCCCTGCCGGTACCTCTGCCACTATTTGGACCCCCTTGTGCACCTCTTCCTCTAGAATGGCCTCCTCTAAGAGTGGTTTCACTGTTATGTTCAGTCAACTTGGACTCTCCTTGATTCCTTTGCTCATTTTCCTTGCTTTGGTAACCACCTCGGTGAATCATTTGATCTCTACCTCTGTTGTTGGAGTCTCCCTTCCTTTTGTTCCTCTCTTCCACCTTAGCAGCAAGCTGATGACATTTTTGGACAGTGGTAGGATTCCATAGGCTTATCTCCTCTTGGATGTTCCACTTTAGGCCACTTAGATGCCTAACCACCTTGATAGATTCCTCTTCTTGGACTTTGGATCTAAGACAAAGCTTTTGAAACTCTTCTATGTAAGAGGCCACATCAAGATCTTTCTGCTTCTGTCCCTCTCTCTTCTTATGAAGTTGGACTTCATAATCCTCTGGCAACTAGTCCTCCTTGATCTTACTCACCATGGCCTTCTAGTTTGCAATAGGTAGCTTCCCCATGCTAATTCTCTCCTCTTGCGAGTACTTCCACCATGTCAAGATTGCTCCCCTTAGTCTTTATTTGTCAACCTTAACCTTTTGGGCTTCTGTCACACCTTCACACTCAAAATGCTTCTCCATACCCTCAATCCATTCCATGACGGTGTCAATATCCATCCTTCCACTGAAAAGTGGCAATCCTTCAAAAGATTTTGTATTCAAACCCTTAATGGCCTTTACAAAAGGTTCTTCATTGATTAAGGGGTCTGGTTTAGGTATGATTTCATCTATATCAATAGCTTTCTTTCCTCTGTCATTGGTGTCCACACCCCAGAGTCCTTGTGCCCTCTGATCAACCACTTCTTGTAGCTTGTCCCTTATCTCACTCATAGCACCTTCAAGGAGTCTATTTTACTCCTTTTGTTCTTCAACCTCCCGAGCCAGCTCTGCATTAATGACCATTATGTTCTCCCCTACTGATTCACTAGAATATAGAGACATGCATGGTCCACCAAATCTTTACCTTGGCTCTGATACCAATCTGATGGGAATGGGCTTGGGATAGACTAGCCTAGTCTATGCTCTTTGATCCTCTCCTTGGATCACCAGGTGTTCCAACCACACCCTAGGGTCTCTAGGTCTTCCCTTGCTTGTGGGATCCCCTGACCTTTCCCAATCCACCCACCAACAACATGTGATTCTTCTCCTAAGCTCTCACCTACTCACAAGCTTCAAAAACCCTTACATAGGCTAATAAGGGTTTAACTCTTCCTACACCTTCTCAGGTCCTAGCAAGGATAGGACAGGTCTTTGACATGTTTCTCCAACCACTCATGTGCCCCCAGGAGGTTTTGACATTCCTTCTTGTTACCGATTTCATAATTTTGCTTTTTTTCCTACAAAATAGGGCTACAAGGAATGAGCCCCTATTAGGCCTCCATTCCGGACTTTTAGGGCTTCCTCTTGCAAATAATGCCAAAACTTTGTAAAACTTCCCAAAGGGACTGCTATTCATTTATCAAAGGCTCAAGGATTTTCCTGGTTTTGGGCCCCCAAGTGTCCGTACACTGCCCTAGGTGAAATTAAGGGTTTTTAAGGGTTTTTTTAGGCATGCCAGGGTCACAGAGTTGGTTTTTTGTCTTCACCACCTTGTCTAGATTGGTGGAAGCTCCTCCTTCTCACCAATTATGCTCCACACACCCCTCTTCAACTCCTCCAAAGGGTGCCTCCTTCCTTGTCCTTCCTTGCTCTCATGGACCTCTGCAACCTTGACCCTTCCTAGCCGGGCACAGACCAGTCTCGCCTAGGAGTGGGTTTTTGAAAGGTTTTCTTGCATTCTACAGGGCCCTGCTTCCTCTAAGATATTTTACGGGGTCTTTACTCCTATACCCCATGGTTTCATGGTGTTTCCACAATGGGGATAGGAGTTACCAACCCATTTTCTCAAAGCAGTCCAAAACTGGACAGTGAAGAGGTAATTACAAAATATTTACAAAGCACACAACACCTGCAAAACAAACCCTAATCTAAATGCTCAAAATGAAAGTATAAACACTATACAAGACTCTCAACAAAGTTTATTTTCCAGAACAATCCATTATCAATCCTTTAATGCTCCATTTGTGCCGACTGGCAACAAAAACACAGTCACAGTCAAGGTGTTTTTCCTCTGGCCATACAATCTGACATCTAACCCATCATTTTAGAGTTTGCAACAATTTATAATTTCTTTTCCTCGATTTGTGTGCCAAGGTTAGGGTTCCCAATGCCAAGCTAAGGTTATGACCAATTTGGTGGAAAAGTTGCATGACAACTTTAAAAAGTTGTCATGCAACTTTTTGCAACTTTTAAGCAACTTTTGCAATGTTGCTTTTCTTGGCTTTTAGGCCTTTATTAGGCTATCCTTTGGACACAACCATGCCAAAAGGACCCCAAACTCATCAATAGGCCCACATTCCCTCAACCCCAAGAGAAAACTCTCAACCTAGACTTGTGAACCTAGGACCTAAACTATGACCTAAACAAAACCAATGAGCTCTTGGCTCTTATTACATTATGTGGCTTCATGAAGAAGAAAAATCACAACAAAAACAAATGGTGGGAGCCCTTAGAATGGTGCTCATGCACCAGTGCCTACACCATCGAATTGAGATTCGTGGCTTCTTCAGATCTATCTCTTCACCCGTCTTAGGGTTCACAAAATATTGTTTCAAAACCATTTTTGCAATAGAATGGAAAACCAATACTAGCTACGAATGAATATATATATAAAATGAGAGAGGGGAGAGGTGGAAAATACAACTAATGGGAAGAGACTACCACAATAGCCTTAAAAAGGCAAGTGTAACTCCCATGGAAGATGTCAACACCTTTCTCTCACTCACACTAATACTCAAGTAATCCTAAGCAAGATTAATTTAAAATGTAGGAAAAACCTAGGAATAGGAAAATAAATAACCAACTAGGAAATAAAAACCTACACTAAATTAAATGACAAAATTATGATGGTAGGTATGTCAAACGAGGAATTTGAATTGGAGAAGAGATTGAAGGATGAGTACATGGAAGTTTTGTGAAGAGAAGAACTATATTGAAGGGATAAGTCGAGAGAACAATGGATCACGGAAGGGGATTCCAATACAAAATTCTTTCATGCATCAGTGAAGGCAAGGATATCTCAAAACTGAATAATAGGCATTCAGGATGATACTAGGAAGAATTGCTCCTCAAAGGAAAAAATAGAGAAAGTGTTGGCTAATCATTTTACTAGAGTTTTGGGTACCTTGGAAACTGATGAGAAGGAAAGTATCTCGTTGGTTGAGAGAACCATCGAGAAATTGCTAAATCAAGAAGATAATGAGATGCTATTGGCACCTTTCTCAATTGAAGAGGTGAAAAAGGCCACATTTTCATTGCATCCCCATAAAGCTCTAGGTCCTGACGGTTTCACAACGGAGGTATTTCAGAGATGTTGGGACTTCATGGGAGAAGATATTTTTGAGGTTGTTGAAGATTTCAGGAAGAACAGGAGGTTTGTTAAATCCATCAATCATACGATGATAGTACTAATTCCAAAAAAACCTACATGTGCATCTATGTCAGACTATCGACGTATTTCACTATGTAATTCCCTCTACAAAATTTTATCTAAAGCCATGTCAGAGAGATTAAAAAAGATTCTGCATAGACTCATTTCAAAGAATCAGAATGGATTCACTCCTAGTAGGGAGCTCGCAGATAGCATTATTCTGACGTCAGAAGTTATTCATTTGATGGCCAAGGATAGGATCAAAGGGATGGCGATCAAGTTGGATGTTTCCAAAGCATATGATAGAGTACTTTGGTATTTTCTAGAGCATGTATTAAGGAGGTTTGGATTCGACAATAAGTGGATTGAATGCATTAAATTCTGCATTTCTTCTGTTTGCTTCTCTATTGTAGTTAATGGAGCAGCATGTGGTTTCTTTGCTGCAACTAACGAGTTGAGATAGGGAGATCCCTTGTCACCTTCCCTCTTTGTTCTGATGGATGAGGTCCTCGGGAATAGCATAAAGAATAAGCACAGGGAGGGTGTTTGGAAAGGAATTACAATTCATCTGGAGTTGGCAAATATGACACACTCTCAATTCACGGATGATACCCTCTTGTTTGGTGTTGTGTCGGTTAGAGAAGCAGAGGCAATCAAGAAGACTTTGGAGGAATATGCAAAGGAGTCAGGCCAGCACATGAATAAAGAAAAATCTCAGATTTTCTTTCTAAACACCAGCAGACAGAATCATAATTCTATTTTGCAGATCTTGGGGTTTCCAAAAGGGGAGTTTCCGCTAAAATATTTAGGAATCTCAATAGGAACAGGTTCATACCAAAAATAGCTATGGGAAGAAGTGGTTAATAAATACAAAGGGAAGGTGAATTTGTGGAAAAATAAATGGCTATCACAGGCTGGAAGGATACAGATGATCAAGTCCGTATTGTCAGCAATTCCAATATATAGTATGTCTTGTTTCAAGATGTCTAGGCAAGCATATAGCAGTGTGGATGGTTTGGTTAACAAATTTTTATGGGAAGGTTCCAAAGAGGTAAGGAGAATCCTATTGATCGACTGGGATACGGCCTGCCTCATCAAGGAGGAAGGAGGAGTAGGACTCAGAAAAATGGAATTCCAAAATAAAGCTTTGGGAGCCAAGCTAGCCTGGAAAATTTTTAAGAACCCAAATAATTATGGTGCTGAGTATTTAGGAATAAATATTTGGACTCTTTGGAGGAAGAAATGATCTTCACAATGGAAAATTCGAAAAAAGGATCTCCAGTCTGGAATTTCATTTGGGACAACAGAAGTTTACTCACGGACCATCTATCTTTGAATATTGGTAATGGTATGAAGGCCAAATTTTGGTCAGATTCTTGGGGAGAAGAGAAACCATTAAAGGAAATATTTGAAGATCATGAATGGGTCAATCTAGTGGAAGCTAGCATAGGCAGTAGAGTTCAGGATTATTTTTTTCCTGGAGGATTGCTAGGGGAGAGAGTGGAATGGAAGAAATGTAGTATAGGTAATAGAGACCTATGTGCAAAATTAGAGCAGCTATTATCCCAAAGACACATATTTGTGTCAGATAAAGATGATAAAGTATTTTGGTGTGCTGCTAAATCAGGCGACTATAAAGTCAAATGGGGATATGAAATCAAGAGGAAGAGAATCAAGAATTGGTCGTACAAATTATACTGACATAACAGAATCCTCCCAAAAGCAAGAGCGTTTCTTTGGATAGCCTTACAGGACAGAGTTCTGACAGGAAACAGATTAAAATCTATTGGCATAGCAGGTCCTAGTAGGTGTATAATGTGCAAAAAGGAGGAAGAAACTACCAATTATTTTCTTTTTGTATACTCTTTCATAAGTAGCTGTTGGAAATGGTTCTTTGATATGATTGAATATCATACTGTAAGAAATAAAAAACTTCTAGATTTTATGTCCGCTTGGCCTCTAACTTGCAAATCTAAGTGGGGAGATTTATGGTTAGTAGGGCCTTCTATGATTGTGTGGCATATATGGAGGGAAAGAAACAGGAGAATATTCAGAGAGGAATTCCATTCTAGAGAAGAAATTTTTAAATCTATCAAAGTTGGTATTGAGGAAGTTGTGAGTGGTAACATTAGGAAGAAAGCAATCAGATTTTATAATGCATGGGATAAGAAGATGGAAAAAAGGTGGTCTTTCAAGGAATTGATCGAAGTAAGGATAACAGATAAAACCAAAAGTAGAAAGAAGGTCAAATGGCTAGCCCCGAAGATGAACTGGACTAAGCTTAATTTTGATGGAGCTAGTAGAGGCAATCCAGGCAAAGCAGGGTATGGAGCGGTTATTAGAGATGAAAGTGGATCCTTTCTGCAAGCAGTTTATGGAAGAATTGAGGACACCACAAATAATGAAGCAGAAATAAGGGAAATAAGGGCTCTGGAAGTAGGTCTGGAGATGTGTGTTGAGAAAGGACTAACAAAAGTCATAGTGGAAGGGGATTCCCAAATTATAGTCAATGGGGTAATTAAGAGAAAATTTCAAAGATGGAAA
This sequence comes from Cryptomeria japonica, assembly GCF_030272615.1. Lineage (NCBI taxonomy): Eukaryota > Viridiplantae > Streptophyta > Pinopsida > Cupressales > Cupressaceae > Cryptomeria > Cryptomeria japonica. Next base: position 561,807,359 of record NC_081415.1, read on the forward strand.
TTAAATCGGTGGCTAACTCGAATTTGTGCACTGCTGGATAAAATAGGAGATTTTGAAATCACCCATTTGTATAGGGAGGGAAATAAGGTGGCTGATAAGTTAGCTAATATGGGTGTTACAGCAGATAGGGACAAAAATGTCATTAGTAAGGATGGACTGTCGGGTGACATTGAAGATTTGGTAAGCAAAGAGAAGAATAAGGAACCCCGTGAAGGCATTGGGTGAACTCTGTTCTAGAAGTAAAGAGGATGAAAAGACTAAATAGATGGGATGGATGAGTATTTTACAGAAAGGGTAGTCTTTTCGATATCAAAAAAGTGGGGAATATATCAACTCTGCGTCAGAGTACGCAAATAGTGTTGGCACTCTGCAAAGTGAATTGAACACCTCGGGCTTGGATGTTTGAAGAGATTGGGGTGGTTTAGGAAGCCTCAAGAAATCCAGATATTAAATAAGTAGGTGTAGTCGGCAGAATACATTTGCAAAGAGAAGAAAAAGAAATGGTGCACTTCTTGGGACTAAACTACGCTAATTGTGAGGTTCCTCTGGAGTTTCAAGTCAGGGACCTATTCAAGACAACGAAGTATGGATTTGATGCCATTAGGGGAATGATAGAATTCTCTCTAAGCCTGGATCGTCATTGGTGTGATGGTGCAATTTATGAGGTGGTTCTTGCACCCATGGTGGATATTTTAGAGTCAAGGGACAAATGTATAGAACTGTTAGAGGGTTTCATTAAAAAAGAAAATGAAGATATGGTTGCGGAAGCTATATATGACTTGGAGGAAGTTAGTAAGAACAGTGTGCTAAAGGTTTACTTTAGCCCTAAGAACTATTTCTCAGACACAGAGGAAGAGAGAGGGGAGGAGGATAGGAGAGAGGAGGAGGAAGGAAGCAACAAGGATGATGGAAGAGATAAAGTAGCAGAAAAGGAGAGAGAAAGAGAGTTCGCAGAGGAAGTATGGAAACATTTCAAGCATGGGATCATCAATGAAGATCTTGCAATCTTCAGAAGTTATGTGGAATCTGAGGAGTGGTGGATGTCAAAGGCATCCACAAAGAAGCAAAATGATTTGGCAGATTACGCGATGGTCATACTCCAAATTATGAAGAGTTAAAGATTTTACTCAGACTAGTAGTGTTGTAGTTTTATAAAGTTTTTTTCTTAGAAGTAGGTTGTGTAATTTTTGAGGTGTATGTGGGGATTGGGGCTGCTTTGATTACCAGGGAGATAGGAAAATTTTGTAATGACCATATATTGTAATGTTTTATTTAGAAATTGAGGGAGCTATCCCCATTAAAGATAGCACTTACTATTAAAAAAAAATATAAAAAAATAACCAACTAGGAAATAAAAACCTACACTAACACCCCCTTAAGTGTAGCTTAGGTGGATGAAAAGATGATGGATCCCAAAAAGTGAGGTTATATTACATACTCATGTACAAAAATATCCCCCATAAAGAGCCCCCCAAGATATAGAAGAGGCCCCCCTATAAATAGAGATAACAACATCCCAAAGAGAGAGAGAGAGAGAGAGAGAGAGAGAGAGATGACTAACAAGCCCCCCCAAAAGTGGACACTTGTCGCACCCCCAACAAAGCTCACAATCTTGCTCTCGGTGAAGGGTTTGGTGAAGATGTTTTCAATCTAATTTGATGTCGGATAGTAGCTAAGATCAATTATCTACTCATGAATCAGCTCCAATTGGCATAGTGCATGTGTCCATCTCAATGTGTTTGGTCCTTTGATGATGGACCAAATTTTGAGAGATCTATATGGCACTCTAGTTGTCAAAAAAGATGATTGTAGGCTTCCAAAAGGAAATGAAAAGATCATTGAGAATATTTTGAAGCCAAATGGCCTCAATAGTAGCATTAATTGTTCCTCAATACTCAACCTTTGTAGATGAAAGAGAAATTGCAGACAACTTCTTTCTTGACCAAAACATTGGACCGAAACCAAGAGAGAAGCAATATCTTGAAGTAGACTTGTGATCTTGAGAATCACCTACCCAATCTAAATTTGTGTATCCCACCAAGTCAAAATCCATGCCCTTTTCATAGTGAATCCAATAAGTATGAGTACCCCTCATGTGGTGATGAATCCTCTTACCTACTTTCCAATGTAGCTTGTGGGGCTCTTGCATGAATCAACAGACCATGCCTACAACATATGAAAGGTGATATCTTGTATGAGTCAAGTATACAATACTACCAACAAGTTGTCGATACAAAGTTCCATCCACCAAAAGTGAAGAAAACTCAGCCTCTAGTTTGACCCCAAACATAAATGGAGTTAGTGCAAGCTTATAGTTAGCCATGCAAAATCTAGAGAGCATATTAAGATTATACTTAGAATACACAAGGAATATACCTAAAGAATAATGGGTGATCTCAACCCCCAAGAAGTATTGCAAAAGGCCTAATAATGACATCAAAAAATGATCATAAAGGGAATCTTTCACTAGTTGAATGGTGGATGAGTGACTTTGATCAATAAGTCATGATCATAGAGAATTAAAAAGGTGAGAGTATCATTCTATTATAGAATGTAGAAATTTGGATCATAATGGAAATAAGTGAAACCAAATTTTAGAAGGAAGGAGTCCATCTTGGCATACCAAGTCTGAAAGGCCTATTTGAGGCCATAAAGAGAATCCCAAAGATGGAAAACAAGTGAAGGATCCTAAATGAACTCCTATGGCTGCTACATGCATATCTACTCTTAAAGGTCACCATAAATAAAGACACTCTTCTCATTGATCTAATTAACTTCTCATCTATGAGCTACAACAATAGCAAGGAAAAGCCATATGGAATTCATTTTAGTGACTGGTGCGAAAGTTTCAGAGTAGTCAATCCTAAGAACTTGGGAGAATCCTTTGGCAACCAAGTGAGCCTTATGTTTATCAATAGACCCATGTGAATAAAATTATGTCTAATATCTATCTACTTGGACAAGTTTTATTCCCTTAGGAAGAGGGACAAGATCCCAAGTTTAGTTCCTCTCTTAGGAACTAAACTCATCCTACATAGCTACATCCCACTTGGGGATACCTAAAGTTCCTAAATGGACTACATGGATTAGAAGTTGAAGTAATGAAGAGATGTGGAGCCCATTGAAACTTTGACCTTGTTCTTATAGCATCTGAAGGATCACCAATCCAGTCACCTACTAGCTCTAGTGTCTAATGATCCTAAAGAGGTCTTGAGACTAGAGAATCTGAAGGATAATCATCATCCTCTAAATGATGATTGTCCAAGAGGAATGTGAATCCTCATCATCACTATCACCATCTTAAGTAGAGAAAGTAGATTCCTTATTTGAAGTAGGAGGATTTAGATCCTCAAAAGAACTATCATCATGATGTAGTGACTCCAATATGATAGTGGATGGAGAAGTGGTAGAAGAAGAGCTAGAGTGTCTCACCTCAAAATGACCAATCCTCTCAATGAACAACTCATGAGTTGTAGGAACAAGAAGCCTATAGTCTTTGGCACCATAAATATATTCTACAAATATGCAAGGCTTACTCTATGAATCCACGACCTTTCTTTTCTCTACTAGAATGTGGGCCCATTCATGAGAAACAAACACTTTAAAGTGCTTAACTAAGGGTTTCCTACTAGTCTAAGCTTCAAAAGGAGTTATCCCCTTCACATCTATGTGAGGGACTTGATTCTAGATATCACACGCATAACTAATAGCTTCTACCCAATATGGTGGTGCCAAAGATTTAGAGTGTATCATAGAGTTGACCATTTATTTTAGGAATCATTTTTTCTATTTTTGCAACTCCATTATGCTAAGGAGTGTAGGGAATTTTATGTTGCAAGTAATTGCCATTAGAGACACAAAACTACTCAAAATTATTGTTGTCATACTCCCCCCATTATCTGTACATAGAACTTTGATAGATTTCTCATATTGTTTCTCTACAAATGATTTGAAGTCCAATAATGAATCAAAGACTTCGGACTTTTTTTGAGAAAATATACAAAGGTTTTATCTAGAAAAATCATCAATAATTGTCAAAACATATTGAGCTCTATAAAAGGATTATGTGGAAATATTCCAACCAAATCACTATGTACCAACTCCAAAAGTTGTGAAGCTCTCAAATCTTTTCCTTCATTGAATTTCTCCTCTAGATGCTTGTCAAGAATGCATCCTTGACAAACACCATCAAAAAAGTGAACTAGAGGTGGTCCTATAACCATGTCGTGTTAATTGAGTTGTTGCAAGTAGTGGTAGTTTAAGTGGCCAAACCATTGATGCCACAAGTTAAATACTTCATCAGAATGAGTGAGAAAAATAGGTATAGGGGGATCAAGAATAGAATGAGAAAACAAATAAATTTGTGACTGATGATCTTCTCTCCCGACTGCAACTCATGAATTGTCATTGAATCAAGAGAGAACTCAATCGACTTGCCCGACCCTATGTGAGTGATCTAATATACTGGTAGGAGATTATTTGATAGTGAGGGAACACAAAGAACATCGGGGAATGTTCCATACCCCACATCAACAAACCATCTCCCATGCACCTCATTAAAAGTGTCATCACTCATCAAAATAGAAGGCATAAACATGGCTCCAAAGATCAAAGTTCATCTTTTGATGAAGCCATGTGGTGCAAGACTCTTAAATAAAGAACCCAAGTGGATGGTGGTCAATAAAATGCTACAAGAGCATTGCCCTTTCGTATCCCCTTATTTTATTTATCCTTGTTGGACCCTTCACTTGAACTTTGTTTCCGTCATTCTGGAACACTGATATTATTATTTTCAAGAATGTGTGTCAAGTAATCAATTTGTTTCTTCAAATATTTATGCTCATCATGACCAGGTCTTCTACAATAGGCACATTTGACCATCTCTTTCTTAGGCTTTAGACCATTAGAAGGTAGGGACTCATTAGCTTCTTTTGGAGAAACTAGTTTATGATCCTTCTTCTCATTTCTATTCTTTTGTTTCTTATCCTTGTTGTTACTACTTTATCATTTTTGTTCTTTTGTGCCTTAATTGGCAACTAGGACATGTGACTTAAAGGATTTAAGAGTGTTCATCTATATTAGCTTATCTTGCTCCCATGTGAGAGAAATATAAAAATATTTCAAGGACAACATGGTAAATTGAGTCCCAAGTGCACCCTTAGTAGAATAAAAGGAGGAAACAAATACTGAATATTCAAAACTTAGATCAGAGAGAATACTAAGAATCAGTTGTTCATCTTTCTTCTCAATTCCACATTGCTTTAATTATAGCCTTCTTGATTTCAATTTTTTGAATAAATATTGGATTGTGTTAAAATTGTCTAGACTTAGACTTTTGAGTTCATTTTCCAACATATGACCCCTTGTTGAATCATGAGTTCCAAATAGATTTTATATCTTTGGCCAAATTCCATTAGGAGTACTCAAGGATTCAATATGAAGGAATAAATCAAGAGAAACAAACAAACACAAAGTTGCATATGCTTCATCACATTTATTAAACCACTTAGGATTTTCTACATCTACAATAGGTTTAGTTTCCAATCCCATTGTTATCCTATGCAAATTAAACTTTTTAAAGTAGATTGTCATGTGAGATTTCCACTCAGAGTAACTGTAAGGAGTTAGAATTTGGGAACTGTTGTTTGATCCATGATGCAGGAATATTGAAAGAAAGAGAACACAAGAACACAAATACACCCTCACCCTTTTCACTAGTATCAAAAATCACCCCCACTGTTAAGAAATTAAATTTATATCAAACTAATGCAATTTGTTCAATGTGCAGATTTCCCTTTCAATTCGGAGTATTTTGAATTTAATCCTTCAAAAATATGAATGTCAACAATGATAATGTATCAAGGGCAGTACAAGGGTTTTCTTTAAGTCTGAAATTCGTCGATCAAGGGAGAGAGAGAATTTATTGATTTCTATATCCTTCTCTCTTGAAATCGGCGAATATGTGTGTGTGTGTGTGTGTGTTTAGTGAGACATGTTATGAGGGGACATGTCTCCACAATGTGGAGGCATGTCCACCCATAACATGTCCCTTACATACCAAGGGATGTGAATTTTATTTATGTTAGTTAACTTAACTCTTGACCAATTAAAATCGTCGATCTGTGCAAAACACATTATCAAGTTTGATTTATCAAATACAAACATATAAGTTCGATCTAATGAATACGATCATGTAAACTTGATCTTGTTATATACAATGATGCCTTAATGATCATTACACGATACAAGGCAAGAGAAGAATAGAATCTGATCACACAGAGATTAATGTAGAGTTTCGATCAGACATAAGGATGACGGCTTGCAAAGTATTCGAAGTGATTGTTCTTATAAACACAAGGAAGGAGTATGTGTGTATGTATGTCAGTCAACATAGGGGATTGTCATACATACATACATGCTTATATATGTATAATCAATATTAATGGTCACCCTTATATCTGACTGAAGCTACTATTCATCAACACCCACAAAATATTACAATGTTGGAACCTTATAATTTAGTGCAATTACAATCATTTTTCCCAAATTACAATAGTTTCAGGGCCCATAATGGTAAAAAATACAACTCTTGAAACAAAAAGAACCTAAAACAAAATTTGGAAAGATCAACTTTGATATGTAATATTTTAAAAAGGAGATAACATATTTGATTAAAACTAATATGCATGATAATTTCTCATCTTTATCTTTCCAAAGATGTCTTATTCATTGAAATTCGACATCCAAGATAAAAGATATGATTTTTTTTTTAAATTGAATTTGTCATGCAGGAATGGTTTTTTTAGCATAAAAATTTTTAGTTTTGATTTGATTTATGAGAAATATACTCATTGAATGCAAAAAATAACAAAAACCAAGAAATATTTTGATGCTACAAACAAAACCTGGAAATCATTTTTCATCCAACAAATAGAAGATAAAAAATGAATCAAAATCAACCTTTAGCCAACCAAAAAATGGCCATGTGACACTTTTTGGATAACATTTTTTGCCAAATATTTTTAGTATTTGCAAAATCTAATAAATACCCAAATGGTTTTTCAAGTCTAAGAATAAAACCTAGAAACTAGCTTTTCAATTTGACTTGCAAAATACTGCATTTGATGCAAAAATGAAGCCTACAATCTTTCTCTAATTTTTTATGCTCTTATTTTTGTGAAATGGAAGCCAAATCTAACCTTCTTGATCCTTATGGACACTATGGAACAACTAAAAAACCCACCAAGATTACCAAAATGTTGCAAACACCGAGATATTTTATAAAATATTTGCACAAAAAAATAGATTAAATTTTTCCATCAATCTTTTCCAATTCTCAAGCTCGTATGGAAATGTAAGAGAAGAGCATACTAGGCTTTTAGAAAACCTACAAAAAATCTATTAGCCCTCCCTCACGCCCTTCTCTCCCCTATCCAATCAAATATCTCAAATAAGGAAACTAAAATGAATTCTTACACTATAATAACTTTGATACCATGTTAGGATCTAAAAAGATGAAAAACCCAAAATTCTTAATGCAAATGAATAGAAATAAAATTGTGAATGCAAATGATACAATATCAAAATAACACAAAGTTAGTCTCCAAGAGAGATCTATAAATGCTAAAGAAGAAAAATAAAATTATGAGAATGCAAGAGAAAATTGTTGCAAAGTGCAATTTCAATGTAATAGAATGAAATGCCAACACTAGCTAGGAGTGAGTATATATAGGAAATGAGAGAGGGAAGAGGTGACAAATATGACCAATGGGAAGAGACCATAGGCTAAAAAATACTAGTGTAACTCCCATGGAAAATGTTGACACCTTGCTCCCACTCACACTAATACTCGATTAATCTTAAGCAAGCTTAATTAAAAGTGTAGGAAAAACCTAGGAAGAGGAAAATAAATAACCAACTAAGTGTAGTACCCCTACTCATTTGAACTTATTAGACTTATATTTTATTATTGTTTACTTTCAGTGGATACATTACCATGATGTGTTATTTAGATTTATATGACATTATTTCATGCTTTATCTGGATATGAGATGCATAATTTATTTGCAGTATTTCAGTACTTGTGATTTATGGCATTTTATGGATTATTGCTATGTACTAACACTTTACTTTATCTATGCAATGTGAAATTATATGTTATGTGTTTGCGAGAGTATTGGATGCAAATGGACGATTTTCCTTCACTCACTCTGGTGAGACAGGGAACGTCATGATTCTCCTTCATCGGTGTGCATGACGTGTTTTCTATATTGTCTGTATGCATGTGTGGTTCAGTGATGTAGGATATTGCAGGTACAAGTACCGGGTAGGTACGGGGTATCATCTCCACCTGGCTTCACAGGTCTGAGTGTGCCTTGTATTTTCTGATGGAAGTGCAAGAGATAGTAGTTGACCCTAGTTTACTCAGTTACACTCTTGTGAGTGTTGTCGGTTGGTCGTCCTGTTAGTTTTTTCGGCCTTCGTATTTTGTCGTTTGATCTTTTTATGAGTATTTGCTTGAGGTTTGCTCAGTTTGTGTATTTTTGTAGATTTAATTAATTAATTAAATTTATGGAGTTATCTCATAGTTGGTATTTTTGAATTATATATTTTATGCATTGAGATTATAAATTTAGTTAATTAAAAGAAGTTATTAAATTAAGTTGCACGCTGCATGATATTAGAAATATATTTTATTTAAATTTTAGTGAAAAATAAATTAGATTAATTTCATTTATTGTTTCCTAGAATTTTAAATAAATAAAAGAATAAATAAATAAAAGAATTAATTAGAATTAAAGTATTGCTTTAATTTCTTTATTTAGAAAATTAATTAATTTGCATGAGAAAAGAAAAGAAAGAAAAATGATTTTTAATTATTGCATGTTAACTTATCCCTTTGTTAGAAAATTAGAAAAGAAAAGAAAATTGCTTTTATTTACTAAATTTAGGTTTTGGGGAAAAATATATTCAACCTAGAATTTTAGTTTAAAAAGGGGAATAGGTCTTTATTTTAGAGGGACACAGGAAACAAGTCAGGGATTTAGGTGAAGAGAAATTTATTTGGAAGCTTGTTGAAAGATTGGTTTTCTTCTACAATTTTCTTCCAGGAAAGCTATACCAGGTTGGGTGGCTTCTTTTAATTGTTTGTTTTAAAGAAAATATTTCTATTTCTTCTATCTTTCTGAATGATGTGTGTGTTAAGATGTTTGTCAAATCTAAAATCCTGTCTGATTATTTCTTGTTCTTGGCTAAAGTCCATTCCTGAAGTTAATTTCTAGTTTGTGGAAAGAAGTTATTACCTTGGTGTTTGTAGATTAAATTTTGAGAAATTTGGGAAAAGTTATTATGGCAAATTTTGCCAAGATTTTTATTGTGCATGGAAATTGCAAGATTTGGGAGGAATGGGATTTTCCAAAGAAATCATTCCCTCTTGTTTGATTTTTGTTTCGATATTTGGCTATGGCAGTCCTTTTTAATATTTGTGTATCTCTGTGATATTATTAGTTATTATAGAAATAAATTTAATCATTAATTAAATTTATTGTGTTATTAAAAGTTAAGGGAAATTATTTTATTATATTATTTTGGAGAAATTATGTATTAATTAATTTCCCTGTAAATAAATTTGATTGGAAATAAATTTTGGGTGAAAAAAAGAATTTACTTGTTTTAGATTATTATATTAAATTTATTGTGTTATTAAAAGTTAAGGGAAATTATTTTATTATATTATTTTGGAGAAATTATGTATTAATTAATTTCCCTATAAATAAATTTGATTGGAAATAAATTTTGGGTGAAAAAAAGAATTTACTTGTTTTAGATTATTGTATTTTATATATATATATAACATCGGTAGCCACTACCAACGGTAGTACGACTACCGTACGGTAGCAGTACTACCGACGATAGTATGCTACCGGCAGTAGCGTGTGCTACCTACGGCAGCACGTGCTACCATGCAGGGTAGCAGGGAGTTTATGGGTTTCGTGTTTCCCTGTGTGTACTTTGGACATGGGCACTTTCGGGTTTCGTGCCAGGGATGTGTAATTTGGTATTTGTTAATTAATTTATTCTGTGTGTGTGTGTGTGTGTATTTATTTATATATTTATATATATATAAGTTGTTTTTTTATTATGGGTTTAATATTATTTTAGTATTATTTTAATACGGTGAAAATTAATTCATGAGTTGACATATATATTTTGTAATATAATTATAAGTATATTATATATATATGATGTATATATAGGTATTCATATAGTTATATTATATATATATAATTAATTTAGAGTTTGGTTATTTCCGGAAAAGCTTATAATTTTAGATTTTATATTTATGCTTGGAAACACATTAGGAGATTAATTCATATGTGAATTTATTTAACCTTATTGGACAAATGACAACATTGATTTTCTTGTATTAATATAGTTGTATTTTCTTATTTTCTGGAAAATCTTTAATTACAAGTGGTTTATGCTTTTGTCTGTTTAAAGAAAAGATTGCTTGTATTAGGATCTTGTGTAATTGGTGTTTGCAGTCAAGCTTAATTTCGTTGCAATTCTGGTTGAGTTGTCATTAGGTCATATATTGTTATACCCCTTGGTCAGGTGTTGTTGTATAACCCCGTTGATGTGAGCCATTGTGTGTTTTGTTCCAAATGGTCAATCTTGGGTTAGTGATTGTGTATCCTTCACCTATGATTTGTCAGGTTTAGATATGGTTGTCTATTTCGCCATATAGTTCTCGTAGAGAGACCTTTCCTGTTAGTGTCCTATGAGAGAGTGGCTTTCGAATGGGGGCCACACCCGAAGTGGATGGCAGGATAACCCGTCGAAAGTCAGTTAAAAAGTGATAACCTAATAATTGATTTGGGGGTGGGTGGAATAAATATTAATTAAGATAATGTACCTTGTGCATAGGTGAGTGCTAGTACAGGGCTCATAATGTTGCGAGAAGGCCTGGAATGGCAAACTTACCACCTTGTCTTCACGAAAGGATTGGTAGGGTCCACATGAGACTTAGATGGAGCCGGAGGTTCGGGAGAGGTTACCAGGATAACCCAGGATGGGGGTCGGGACCTATGGAGGCCTACCATGGTAACCACCGTAAGCTATGCAATGACACTCTCTCCTTAGAGTCACTAGTGTTTGTGAGTTGAGTCACATGGATGTTTGCGGAGTCATGTAGTTCTTTCATACGTGTCTTATTTTGCTTGTTTGAGGGTTTTCTACTATCTCCTAGCACGGTGGGGTGGTTCCATTTCGGGATCACATGGTCGGGTGGTAGTGCCACTTCCCATCAGATGTTCTGGATTGTATCTTCAGGTGAGGAAAGGCTTCGTTGGTGTTTCTTGGTTCGTGGTTCATGTACCAGCTCTTGTTCGTGATCATTGTTCAGTTGAGACCTTGTGGTCATTGTATCAGACTTTTATGTAACGTTGATATTGTAACTTTTGGATTCCGTAGTATTTTTGGAAGCCATGTATTTATGAATATTGTAATACTATGTCAGTGGGATGTATGTTAATTCAGTTGCTTTAATCTTTTATATATATGATCTATGGGTAAAAAAATGCATTGGAATACTTTGATTCTTTCATTATGAAATTTAGATGTATGTGTAGTTTTAAACTTAAGCATTTAATTTATCTAATTAAATGGACAATTGGATTAACCATGGTGTTAATATAATCTACAATTAATCTTCATTGGTAATCCTTAGGAAATCATGTGTTAGACTTCTGTTGTGTTATTAAGCGTGCTATTGTTATAATTAATGCAGTGAATCTTTAAAAAAAAATTATTTCACCCTTTAGTTGCCTAGTTGTGTTGTTTTCCTTTAGGATTCCTAGCGAGGCATTACACTAAGAAACAAAAACCTATACTAATAAGAGAGAGTAATATAGAAAGATAAATGGGGAGAGAGATGGAGAGTAAGAGAAAGACTTGAGATAAGTCTACAAAGGGAGGGAGGGTGAGGGAGAGACAAATCATTTTTTCTTCACATAAACATGAATGTGTTATAACATGCTCACATTATCATCTGCTTTAGGTATTTCTAATCCTTAGGTTTGGATTTTCCTTGGGCATCCAACCCAAAGTGTTAGACTAACATATCATTGCCCCATAGACATTTTTTTTGCAACTATTTTAAAAATGATACAATCTTGAATGCTCTCTCCATCAAGTTTGTATGTCTTTCAATGTCAAGTTAAAAACCACCACAATAACATTGAGCTCTCTCTTAACTTTCTAACCATATAATTTTTTTTATGTTTCAAACATGTTAAGATTTTGATCTATAAGTTTTTGTTCCTTGTCTCCATTTTTTGGTCAAAAACCTACATTTGCTATATTTTTGGTTTTAATTTTTACATTCATCAAAATTTGAAACAAATTATTTTTTTACAAATTAGACTATATTATTTATAGACTAAAAAATGATTTTTGATTGGTTTCCAAAATATTAGGGGATGCAAACTCAATTTTTTGTTTTTCAAGATGTGTCCACTTTGAAAATTAGTAAAAAAATTATATTTATTAAAAAATAAAAACAAATTGAGCATAAACTAAATGGTGTTAGCTAAGTTTTCAAGGAAGCTATTTTTGAAATATTATAAAAAGAACATTTTAGAGGGGCTACCCTAGATGTTATGTAATATTGTTTTATAAAAATAGGAGAATTTTGTGTGGGCCCCTTTTTTTAATCCCTTGATCTTCACCATAAAAAAAAAAAAAATAGTTTATAAAATAGATTCAAAGCACTACAACCCTTGTTCTTGTTGCATCTTCAAATTTTGAGTGTAACTATCTTCAATTTCTCATCCAATGTTAGTTTTTATGCATTTCAAAAAAAAGGGGTCCACCTCTTTGGACCCCAATTCCATGCACTTATCCTAATGTATTCATATAGAACTACCATCAAAGGTTGCATGCATACAATATTTTGGAAAATTTATTTCACACATAAATGGGGCTTTAATCTTGTACAAATCCTACCCAAATAGTAAAGTATGGATAGTGATTTCACATTCCACCATCCATCAATGAGTTGGTAGCATTAATTTAGCCCATGTTTTGCAAGTGAATAAGAGAATGCAAATGAAATAAGTGGCACACATACCTTGTGTAATGTGCTAGGATCCATATAACAGTAGTGACTAATAATACTTAAATGTGATGGAATCATAATTGTATATTAGAAACTTTATGGTTAATAACACATTAGCAATAAGATATGGAGTGGAGATAAATGGAAATGACATTAGAATGAAAGATTAGTGGTGGGTCCACACTATTAACATATTGCAAAACTAACAAAGGTATTACTAGTTAATCGTAGATGAGGATCATGCTTACATCCCTTTTGCTAATTGTAAAAACAGAATTGAAAAGTATTTATTTTATTTTTTCCTAACCTAAGAGTTCATTTATGTGTAATAATCTATAGTCAATTTATAAAAATGTTATGTACTTGTTGAGCAGCTAAATACTACATGCATTATTCTTGCATTTGATTCTATATCATATATTCTTTTATATTACTATTACTATCGAGGTGTATGGATAATGTATATGTTGGATCTATTTGGTGTTTTGGTAATGTGTGTGTGTGTGTGTGTCTATATATAGTATGTTCATAAGCATTCAAGTGCATGGATTTCGTATCTCTAACTATATGTGTGTATATATACATATATATATACAAATAAACACACATGTATGTATATATATATATATATATATATATATATACATGTGTGTGTGTACATATATATAGATAAAAAAATTAGGGTTTCACAAGTTATGTTTTGTAAACTAGGAAGTGACCCAACTTTCACATGCATCACATTAAAAGGAGGATGAACTCAATAGATCCAACCTCAATTCTATTAGGAAGAGGTTTGATTGCAAATTGGATTTTATTTCCCTTTTGTTTGAGTTGAAAATGTAATTGAAAGGATGTAAATTGAATATCAAATCTAGGGTAAGGAGGTACATGCATGAACAAGCAACCCAGATTGAGTATACTAACTGATAATAAAATAAAAACTTCACAACAGGTACAAAAATGGATAGGAAATCTGAATATGCACCTATGACCAGAATCTAATGTTCATCTAGCTAGACCAAGGCATCAAAATACCTTGGTCTTCTAAGGTTGAGCTATTCTCGAAGAGTTTGCATCCTGAACCAGCTTGGAAATCACCTATGAAATTTGGACCTATTCTAGAAAGACAATGGTTCCAAAGTGTCCTAATCTTGGACCATGGTGCTCTAATGCCCAAGTCCAAGAACTTTTAGATGAAATTTGGTTGGATGCTTTGTTTCTGGGTCTTGGTGCTATTCTAGTCTTCTTAGCTCCATTGGGTATCTGTAGTTGAACACAAGAGGAAAGAAAGAGGGTTGTGGACAGGGGTTTGACTTAAGTCAAACCTCAAGTTTGGAATTAACCCTAATTGAAATAGAAATTGAATTGGAAAAGCTTTCCTTTTGAGGGCGAGGCTAGATCTAAAATTGAAATTCTTGAATGTAGATTATTATACCTTCAATAGGTGATGTGATTCTCTTAGGATAAGTCCTCCATGTGTTGATGCAATAAAATTATAAATCATATAAAATTCATCATGAAATCATAAATAAAACATAAACGAAAGATGACTTGATGTAGTTTTGTTGCTCCTTGAATCAGATCTACTCTTGAGGAAGAAGAATTGTTCTTTAATTGGATGATAATGTTAGTATAAGATGTAATGATTAAAATAAATTGAGAAGGATACCTTATATAGGGATTTCATAATTGAAATCACCTTTAGGCTAACTTATATTTGTGATTTATTCGCACAGATTAGAATTTGAGTTGGATAAGACCACCAAATTATCCTCCCAAAATTTGGGAAAAAAAGTGCAAGACCATGGTGGTAGGTCACCCTAGTCCCGACAACATTTTTTTGACTTTTGTGGAATGAAAGATAACGGGGTTCTAATGTTGATTCCAACTCGATAGCTAAAACCATAATGTATAGATATGTCGAATGTGTTTGAAAGTTGAAATTAGGGTAGGATTAAGGATAAATCAAGATATCAAAGAAATAAAGGGCACACCTAGAATTAAGGGTCCAAGTAAGAGTGTGAGGATATAATAAGGTGGAATGAGCCATAATATTAATTTAAATATCAATTAATTACAATAGAGGTTCCATGATAATGCATAGAGGAAATGGAAAGACTAAAATAGGTGCTAAGGGAGTGTGAAATTAGACACATTAATAAAGGTGTACAATTTACAACCCTACATTTAGCCCCCACTTTAGCGGAGAATGATCTTATTGTCATACTCTCGGTAAAGTAGAAATGAAGAGATAGAGAATCTGAGAGAAAGACAAACTAGGTATGGGATAATACTAAGGAATGGCCAAGCCCCCAAGCATAATCTCCTATAAATCCATGGAACCTTCAAAAGAAAACAACGTTAGTATTGAAACACAAAGTTCGAAGTCAAATAGTTGAAGAGACCTCGATAATCAAAATATCTCAACTGCTAATACCATTTTCAACATGTTACTACAAGAGCACATGTGGACTTGTACAAAGAACAAGGACGTACACCAATTGAAAGCACAAGAAACCATGATCCAACGTAAGTTGACCTCGATCTTTTCCAATCCTTCAAAAAGCTTCTTATTTTCCACTTCTCAATATTGTTTCAAAAATGAAATTATCACGGATTTCCTCATGACCCATCTCATCCTCCCTTTCAAATGCATTTTCATCCACTTAGAGACTCGCGCGTTCGTCTGCAATCACAGGTCCTCCTTGCAACAAACTCAAGTTTCTAGAAGACACACTTCTTTTTTGTGCACCTCAGCCTAGCCTTAACCTTTGTTGGAGGATAACAACATGCTCTCATACTCTACAACTATCTACTTATTTGAGGATGTGTTTACATTAGCTAATCTTCTCTTCTCCACTCTTTCAGGCAACTTAATTTATCACTATCACTCATCTCTTAACACATTGCAACTTACAACCTCTCTCATATCGCAACCTTTACCATGCTAACAATCTTTTGGCTCTGATATTTATCATCACACTACTCTTTACTTTCTTCTCAACCCATAATAACTAGCTCTAGTAACATTTAACATAGTTTAGGTTGAGAAAGCCTTATCAATTTGTCTTAATCTACGACAAATACCTTCTTGACCATAGTTTAATACAAAATCACAACAAACAACAATTCAAATATGCTCTATTTTACTTTGCAAAATAAAACTTCCAATTATAGTATGGCATGCCACAATTATCAATTTATTTATACTTTATCTGCTTTAATGTCAAAATTTCTTCTACAAAAATCTACTATGCATCTTTCTAATTTTCTTGGATTATTGGAACTAAATAAAACAAAATAAAAGGATCTTCATTTGAACTATCACTCTTGCATCCCAACTTGAAACATTTCAATTATTGTTGTAAAGATTCTTATTTTTAAACTACCAGAAATAAATCAGTTATATTTATACCTAGCACCTCATTCATTTTATATGCCTCCTTTCTCACACCTATGATGACACTTTCATTTATTATTTCTATTTTTAAATTCACCAAACTCTTAATCTTCTTGTGTTCTACTTATTCATTGCCCAATCTTTTCCCATTCCTTATGTTTTTAAATTAAACTCCAAAGTAAACTTTTTATCCCTTGTGAAATGAAGGGGCCCTTTGCAAAAAAATTCACCTTCCTTCCTTGAAATGATTTAAAAATCTTTTCTCCTCTTTTGACGTAAATATTAATCTCTTTAGCCTCTTCATTTATTAAAATGTTTGCACTCCTCCACAACTAGATGCACACTATCCTTTGTTTCTGAAATTTGGTAATATTTGAATAGACAAAAAAACATATTCAATGGCAAATTAATAATCTTAAAAAAAAAATGTGTGGGATTTAGGAGAGGAACATTTAAGATTTATAAGAATTGAATTAAATTAAAATAAAATTTAATGATGCATTAAAGAAGCTATGCATAATACCATGATGTCTACAAATTAAAATAGTTGAAAGTCAATAAGTTCTATAAAAAAAAATTGAACTCATTTTTATTAGATAAAGATTTCTAATCATATTTTATGTAAATGGAATGTAAAGCATGATAATATTTAACTATTTAATCAAATTTAATAATTATATAATTCTTAATTTCAATATAGTGAATATTATTAAAATTCTTTTTTATTTTTTTATTATAAAAAATTATTCAAATTCATTTAAGATTTTTAAATTAGATATATGAGAATTTTATAGTTTATTATAAAATAAATAAATAGACATATATGATAGATAATACACAAAATTTTAAAAATTATTTATATATGTCACACAATAATTTATATGTTTTTTAGATATTTTAATAAACATCTATCAAATAATTTTAATTTAAATATATAATTTTATAATATAATATTCTACAAAAAAATATACTATTACTTGCACCCTAACGATGTGCAATGGTTACGTCAATAGCCATATATAAGTGAGAAATGCAATGTTGAAAGAAGTAAATTTCACATATATAGAGACACAAAGAAACATTACACAATGTTAGATTTGTTTTAATCAAATATAATTGTCATTTTTATAACTGAAATACAAAATATTGAAGGGAGTAGACTTCAAATTTTATAATGCTAATATATATGACATGTGTTTGCAAATTTGAGCATAGCAACTTACATATATTTGTTCAAAGATTTAATTTTAGCAATTTAGATATACGCATTTATAAAAAAACGTTTACATTTTGTCACTCAAACAAAACTGTGTATTATATTGTTGTCTTACAATACGATCTATTGATCTTGTGGTTGGTAGTCCTTGTCGCTATACATTTCTTTGATCTTGGAAAGTATGATGTTGCTCTTTACCATGGAGTCAATTTGCTTAACCTTAGTGGTAGTTGCCTTCAATCATTCTTCATTGTTGTATTTTTCATTTCTACATGTTAAAGTGAATAGGTATTGTTTGATTAGCACATCTCTAATTACCTGTTGAGTGTCTCTTTCTACGTATTCTCTGAACTATAGGGAGTATAACTTTTCTGCAAACATTCCCATGAGTTGTGTTGCTTTGTCTTAGAATGCAATTGTCCATATTATATTTGCGTGGTCTTGAAGTTTTATTTGAAGTATGTAGGTCTATAATTACAATAGGCAAGAGCTACATTACACTTTGAGCAATACCACTTTTGATCTTTGTTTTGCACCAATCTTTTCTTGCATTGTTTTCCATCTCATTAGATAGTGCATGTTGATAGCAAAATGAATTGAATTTAATGAATAGTGTTGTTGCCTTTAGTGTACACAAGAGGTGATGTACTAAATGTAAATTTTTTTCGCAAATACCACTAATTGTCATTTTTGTTTTAGGCTTAGGCATGTCAATAAACTTTGTTGAAGATGGTTGATTGTTAGCCCCACTTTGTTCAAACCAAGTTTTTAATTATTCTATCTCTTGTATATCAAGGTCTATAGATAGGTTAGTAGTGTTTGATGTGCTTAGCACCTTTCCGTTGTATTCACAAACCCGACCCTAATAGCAGGAATGGTTGCTTCTTGCAAGTGATACTTTTGTTGAAGTTGGCTACCTTCCTATCCTATTGTTGTACCCCATAGAGTGATATTTGTAATTGTCTTGGACATGTCCAGAAATGTTATGGTACATCTAAGAACCTCTATCATGTCTCTTCTCCTTGCTATGAAGCTTGAATCAACACGTGACAATTCCAATAACATCAATAGTCAAATTGTTACTCTTTTTATAATTTCATTTATAGATGTAAATGAAAATTTGATATTTTGGAATAGAAAGTCCATCTTCACAAAGAGTGACCTTTGATTCTATCAATAAAGGAATTTCTAGCCCACTATTAAGCTTGTTGTAAAGTCTATTAGCAATCTTTATTGTGCCACCAGATATTGTATATGTTCCTCTAATATAAATATTTTAATAATGAAGATGAGTTACTTCATTCAAACAAGTACCACGTGTTTCATTTCCTTCTTTATCTATGGAGTCAAAGCTAAAAAGTTGACAAATCCCTTTCTTGGTGTTATATTGGTGGATTTCTTTCTTGATAGTCACATGACCTTTGATAGTTCACCTTGTTTGAAATGGGTTCAAATGTTTAATAGGTCTAATTGTGACTAGTGCTCCATTCTACTTCAAGAAGAACTTACACCATATAATGCTTTTTGAGTTGATGTTCTAGAAGAGCCAATTTTATTCGAATTTGCATGTGAATTTGAAAAATATGACATGGCATGTTCTGTATGGTGCTCTTGTTCTGTATAAAATGAGATTGTTCATCGATTATATTATGGTTTGCAGATACGATTTCAACGCTCACAATCACAATCCACCTATACTATCAAAGTGAAATTAATTATTAGTAATAGAATGTAGAGATTGAAAATCTGACAATGATTTTTTATTGAAAAGCATCGAATTGATTTACTCACCAAGACTTACTCAAGCTTGGACAATTATATTTTTTAGTTGTATTATTAATTCAACTATAATTTCCTTAGGTAATGATAGTATTTCTTAGACAATTATATTTTGCTTGTAGAACCCATCAAATAATTTTACTCTATATCGATTGTCGCATCCATTTGTACAATGATGGTCAAATATAAGATCGTATCCAATAGCATTGTGATATATATTTGTTTCATTAATCATATAGCTCAAGATGATGTTGAAAATAAGGAGACACAAGTATTACACTAAGTTATATTTAGAAAAAATTAATATTGTAAGGAGCAATTTGTACAATGGTGTTACAATGTATACATAGTAGATAACGACTAAGTTTTTTAGCATAATGTTTGCTACAAAAAGCATATCGCTCAACATATTCTTCATAGTTCTACTAATCATATTTGGAAAAACAAAAAGGAACTAATGTTCATAATTTTGGCATTTTCATTTGGTATCACAAAAAGCAACTAATGTTTATCATGTCAATAATGTCATTTCATGTCGCAAAAAAGTAACTAATGTTTATCATGTCAATAATGTCATTCCATGTCGCAAAAAGCAACTAACTTCCAAAAAGTTAGTTGAAGCTCTTCTACCATATATCACTAAATAAGGTTTAAGAGCAGACGCATTGTCTATTCAATAATATTCATTGTATTTTAATTCATGTAGAAAATCACAATATGCCTCCAATGCTTCACATGTAGGAGTGAATTTTTTGTACCGTCTCTTGCACCAATTCAATTTCATAATTTTCCACATGGTATGCATCCACAACTATTTGCATAGTTTCTTCAATAGATTCATGATAGTTTCTTAGGACATTGCTTGAGAAAACTTCAAAATTGCTTTGGTAAAGTCCAAGTCAACCCACAAACGTTGACTTAGTTGTTGGAAGAGTTAAATCATTTGTTTGCGATAGAGCTTTATTGTTCTTCAAAGCACTGCTTCAAATGCTAATAACTTCCTGAGTGCTTATGGATTTTCCATAGCCAAGAAGTATAATTCAAGAAAGTAATACTAATATTATTACTATTGTTGATAAGTCCATAAACCTAATAATTATAATATTTAAAGAGATAAATGAAAATAATTAGATGTCTAAAATAATTGTAGAGTTTTAATAGAAAATATCTAATTTTAATAAACAGGAAAAATATAAAACTTAATGTAATATAGAAAACTCAATATTATATAATAGTTGTCAAATTATTTTATTTTACTTTTAAGATTAAAATAGATATGCAATATTTATTATAACTCACCATATATATATATATATATATATAACTAAAGATTTATATTATACATTTCACAATTATCTATTCGACATTTAGTTACTATAAAAACCAAACACAAAACAAATTTTTATATTCAAAAGAAAAGAACAGTGATTTTACATACTTTAAATTTTTTTTTTAAAAACTATTGAACAAAGTTATATTTGGTTAATTTAGTTTATTTTTTGTGTATTGATAAGAGTACCATTTTAGACTATAAAAACCAAACATAAAATGAAGAACAAATTAAATTGCAATATATAACTATAATAAAAACTTACCAAAAATAGTATTATGTATAAAATCTACTTCAACAAAGAATTATAAAAATATAGAATATAATTGATGATAAAATATAAAATATAACTAATGAATATAATTATAAAGATCAAACAAAAAATGAAGAATTTAGTAAAATATCTATAATTTTGAAATAACTTTTGTCAAATTTATAGCAAGTAAAAAACTATATTAATATTTATTTAGAAATAATATAATAAATCAATGTAAATATTGTAAACACTAATATAAAATAATTGTATTGATTAAAAAAAGGAACAAATTATTCTACATATTCAAAAAAATTATATTATTGTATATGGTTTATTATTAATTTCCAACAAAAAGATGTTAACACATTTTTTATAATAATCTTAAATTAAAGAATATTTTTTTGTTATGTAATGTATTTTTTTTATCGGTAATTGGTCGAAGTCAATGAGGCATACACATATTACCCCCTCATGGGATTTGAACTTATGACCTCTCTTTTTATGAGCACAAGTTCTCCACCACTAGGCCAACTCGGGCTGTAAAAAAAGTACTCATAAAAAAAGCAATCGTAAAAAAGTTATATGAGAATAGTTTGGTGACAACAAAAAATATAAATATATGTTACTAGCAACAACAAAAAATAGTAAGGACTAAGACTAATCAAGCACAAAAAAGTCAAGCATGAGACTAGCCAAGAAAAAAATCCAATGTGAGAGATCATGCAACTCCAGTGAGCATTTCCACCATATATAGCCTATTGGCATATAAGCAAAATATTTTATGTTAAATATAATTGTACTAAGTTTTCTTTCTATTAATGTTTTTTTATTATTAAAAGTGGCAAAACAAGGGTGTTGGCCATGTATACAAATAGCCCATAGGCGGCATAAAAGGAAGGTAGCAAAACAAGGGTGTTGACCCTATACAAGCTCAAGTCGTATAGGTCATTAACAGCAAGTCAGAAGACCACCTTTAAAAGGCCTGCCAAACCAACAACAATACACTAGTAAACAGCTAGGATCCCATCTCAAAAGTGGGAAGAATCACCCACAACTTGACTCAAAAGAGTTTGGAGGTGGGGGGGAGAGAAGACTTACCTTTTCACCTACGACAAACAACAGTCCGAGCAATACAATCATTAGTAACATCATTGCAAGTTCGATCAAGAAAGGAAATCCCCTCAGAATGTTTGTCAACACCTAGAGCAGACTGTAGTTGCAAAATAGGAGCAACAGGAGTAAAATCTGCAAGACCAGAGGAGGCCACACTAGTAGGAGTAGGATGGGGGACAATGGAGGCTACAACAATAGTAAGAGACACAACCTCATCTCAGGAGTAGTCATCATTAGCATGTGAAGAGTCATCAAAATTGGAAGCATGATTAGTCAAATGATCGTCATTCACATCTTTCCACCAAGTCGCACTACCTTTATTGTGTGAGAGAGAACAATCAATAGCTAAGTGACAAGTTGAGAAGCATCTACAACTGTGAGGGGGGTCCATGGCCTATCCCCAACCATAAGAACCACATCCTTAGGCAGAGACATAGAGATGTCAATGTTGATTAAAATTCAAGAAAAAGTAGAATGACCCATGAAGGATGTGGTATCATACACCTTCAAGAAGTGTTTGATGAAGTTGCCAATAGCCTCATAACAAGAATGCTCCCAAAAATGAAGAGGAAGATTGGGAAGATGAACACACACTTGACACACATTGAGTGGTTCAATAGGAGGCTTAAAAGAAGTTATCCAAGGTTTGACAAAGAGAGAGACTCCCCAATTCCACATCTTGCTCAACACTAGGTCAGACTAAGAGAGAGACTCCCCAATTCCACATCTTGCTCAGCACCAGATCACGATCATCAGAGGAAGCAAAGGGAGCAATAAGAAAACTCTTAGCACAAGGGTAAAGCTCAATGATACCAGCAACCACAGGCTTCCAAGAATCATTCATCCAACAGTATAGATTTGGGAGGGAAGGCCAGAACCCAACAAATTTGCACACCAACTCACAACGTTGGTAGAAACCAGCATCCTTTGCCACATCTTGGCCACAAACCACAACAGGGGAGGTCTTTGCACAAGAAAGAGGACAAGACCACCCCTTGGGAGGATGAGCAACAACAAATCTAGCAACACGAGCAAAGCTCCACCCACCAATCGTAGAAAAGGGCCCGAGAGGGGGGACCCCTACCTTGGTCAAACCACCACCTTGAGTAGCAAACCCACCCACAGTCAGGGGTTCGAGAGAACCCACAACCTGAGAGGCAAGAGAAGCACCCAAAGGCGTAGGAGAAGATAGGCACAGAAGGGGTAAGTAGAAGGTTTGCAGAACAATGCAAGCTAGACAAAGTCATTGAGCCAACAACAAGCGAGTTTACAGGCAGGAGGACCATTGAGGCAATGACAGTGACAACATTGAGTGATGTTGCGGTGTTTTTAGCATTTGTATCTATTAATGTTAATATGTTTGAATTAATTATATTGTTTACACATTTTATTTATATTTGAATTTTACAGAAGTAAAAAATTAGTATTGTTTTTTATTTAATTATTAATAACTTAATAAACTTATTATATACTAAGGTTACTATTATTTATTTTTAATTTTAATTTTAATAACACACCAAGGAAAAATAAAATGTAAAATTCATAATAAAGAGGCACCTTCTCTTCAAAAGAAAATGTAGGTTCTACTTTCATGACTACTTGTTACCTAAGAGTTGCTTTGATATATGTAATTTCTAATATATGCATATCATGTATATATTTATAAATAACAATTCTTCCAATGCAAATCTATCAAGACATCAGTGAACCATTAATAAGCACTCTAAAATATGAACATTTCATTTGATTACAAAAGAGGGCCCATTTCTATCATCACATAATCATATCAATATTAAGTTTAAATAACAATGTAAAAAAACCTTAAGACTAAAAATGTGTTGGGAAAATTATTTCTATGCTATATGGTATCCATCATACATATATATCAATCTACATTGAGGTTCATGTCCATGCATCAACTAGAAAGGAATTTTTTCATCATCTTTTTGGCAAGAAGTAATGAAGTTTTATAACATAAAACCTATGCTACTTAGAGAGCAATCAGATCATCTACTTTGTCAACTTGAGTCTAATGGGTGGTACTTAGAGCCCAAAGTCAAAGCGATCAAATTTTGTGGGAGAAAATTGTTTAGTAGAATTTCCCAAAGATGTGGTCTCATGGCAAGCTGTGATTGCACAAAATGCACAAAATGAATTTCTTGCAAATTCCTTAGAAATTTTCAAGCAAATGCAATTACAATGTATAAAGTCAATCTTGGCAACTTTTGAATGATTTCTTCTTACTTGCGCTAGAAAATGAGTTTTGTTTTATCTTTCTCTCTTTTCCTCTCATATATAAATTTATATTCCTCTCTTCCCCACTTGCTTTCTCTCCCTTGCTCCCCTTCGCCCTCCCTCTCTTCCTCCTTTTTCTCCTTGATCTATGAAAGGTCACCTCCCTTTTTCTCCCTCCCTATCTCCATCTCTATATTTATCTCACTATATCTCCTCCTCTCTATCTCTCTCTCCCTCTCTCTATGCATCTCTATTACTTGTCTTTGTCACCTTCTTTCTCTCTCGCTCTTGCTCCCTATGTCTCTATCTCTCCATCACCTTCTTTATATATCTCACTATATCTACCTCTCTCTTCTTATTCACTCCATCTCTCCTACAATATATCTCTTTCTCTTTATTTATCTATATTATCATCCCCCTCTCTATATGTGTGTGTGTGTGTGTGTGTTGGCACGGACATTATGATTATATTTATTCTAGAAATTATATAATTTAATTTAATCTATTATGTAGCTTACATTATAAAATTATCTCAAATTAATCTAAAAAAAGTTAAATGAATTAACTAGAGAGAGAGAGTCATATAACAATTAATATAATTATAGTATGGATTTACAATCAAATTAATAATAATTACACAATAAATGTATAAATAAAAATTAAATATAATACAATGTCAATGAGAGAAAGAGATAGACAAAGGAGAGAGATGTTAGGAAAATGGTGTCTCAACCTTACATTTACATAAGGTTACTATTTATAGTAAGTTTTCATTTGAGCACAAATTGGTCCGAAATTTTTCCCAAAACTTTGGATTGACTAGATAAGCATGCCAATGAACGACAGATTCAAAGTCAATTTCGAAGGCCTTAGAGGCTCTGAAATGGCCTTAAAGTGTTTATAAATGGTGTAGTATTTTATAGCTTGATAGAGAACATTGAGAGATTTTGCTGCTTCAAATGGTTCATCAATTGAACGCCCTATTCAAAAGTTATTGCCTCTTAAAGTTGGGTCTCCTGAAATAAGAAATATAAAAATATGGTGGACACATAAATGAGCTATAAAAGGGGGTTACACATGTTGGTGTGTGTGTTGACACATCATAGGGCATCTTGGATTGGAGATAAGTTGCATGCTATTTTTGGGGTTTTTTAACTCTTTTGTAATATTATTTGATAGTTTCATGTATTGTATCTCCTATATATTAGGTGCATGAGATGGATGTTGAGTGAAAGAATCTTATGGATATTGAGTTACCGCCGAAATTTTGGTTGGTGATAGTCCTGTGAGAAGCCATTGCAAATATATTGTATTATGTTATTGATTTTTTAATAATATGTTGGGTTGGTTTTTGGAATGGGTTTTTTCTCACAAAAGGGTTTTCCATGTGATATATCTTGTGTTTATTGTTAATCTATTTGCATGTTGTATATCTTCTTCTGTATGTGCTTCTTATTTCGTAATAGTTTAAGATTTCTAAGAAAAATTGTGTGTTCTCCCCAACTAGATTAGATGGCAAGCACATCCAAAAAATTGGTATCAGACGCTGGCCAGTTTTGGTCCCATTGGGTAGCGAATTTTTATGTTGATCTTTGTTTTAGTGGGAGCTTTTGCATAGTATTTTCAAAATCTTGTTGCAAGAAGAAGATGGCAAGCACATCCTAAAAAGTTGATATGGAGAATTTTAATGGCAGCAACTTTAAACTTTGGAAGTTGAAAATGCCTTATGCTCGTGGATAGAGATCTATGGTTTGCAATATCTTGAACAAAACCTCAGACTACGAGTCAAGAAGCTTGGGATATGATAAATCAAAAATTTAAGGGCCTCATAAGATTCTATTTAAAAGACTTTGTTCTATTAAATGTTAACGAAGAGAACACTATGAAAGATCTTTGGAAGAAGCTTGGAGATGTTTATCAAGCTAAATCCCTGGTAAGCAAGCTTTTCTTGAGAAAAAAGATGTATTCACTAAAGATGAAAAATGGAGGATCCATTACTAATTATCTCAATGCATTCTACATTATTATTGCTCAGTTGGGTTCCGTTGGTGACAAGATCGAGGACAACGATCATTGCATGCTTATGTTTTGTTCTTTGTTTGACTCATGGGACCACCTTGTTATGGCTATTGGGAGTACAACTAGCAAGTACAAGATTGATGAGGTGTTAGCATCATTACTTTCAAAAAAAATGCAAAGGAAGACTTCTGAGTCAACTAAGGAAGTTCTTGTGGTTTGTGGTAGATCAAAAGAGAAAGGAAAGAAGAAGGACAAGAAAAGTGAAAAGGTAGATCCAAATATTGTGGGAGATCCAAATCTCCTAGAAATTTCAAGGCAAACTATTAGAACTGCAACAAAACCAATCACTTCCAAAAAGAATATGAGGAGAAAAAGAAGAAGAGACCCTCCAATTCAGATTTAGACAAATTATCTCAAGATGCCAGTGAATCATTTGTCATAACCTTGGCAACACATGCATCAGAAGATGTGTCACTGATAGATTGAAGTGCATCTTTTCACATGACCTCACATCAAGGTTGGTTTTCAAAGTATGAAGAATATGATGGTGGTAACGTGTATCTTGGTGATGACTCTCAACTAAAGATTATTGGGCATGGAAGAATCAAGATTAGATTCTCTGATGGCAAAGTGAAGGAGATCAATGGTGTAATGCACATCCCAAGCTTGGCATGAAATCTACTATCTATAAGTAAGCTAGGTGATGTGGGTGTGCAGGTTGTTTTCCCACAAGGAGGATATAAAATGACTAGAGGTTCTATGGTGCTTGTTAAGGGTGTTTGAATAGGCGCCTTGTATAAGTTGGATGCATGCATGGTTCAGTGCAATAGTACTTTTGTGGAGTTCAAGAAAAGAGCTCTAAATTTTTCATCCTCACCATCAGATCGAGTTGTAAAGAGGATTGTTGCTTCTACATTTGATGGCCATGTTTTCTAGGTACCTAAGGGTACCAATGCTTTGGAGATGAAACTCCCAACGGAGAAGACAATGTTATGGCACCAAAGACTTGGTCACATTTGTGACGAAGGTCTCAAACTCCTAAAAAATAAATACCTCGATGAAGGGCTTGATGATTGTAATCTTGAGTTCAATTTCTACAAACACTGCATTTATGGTAAACAAAATTGTGTTCAATTTTACTCTAGTTCTCACAAATCTTAAGGATTGTTGGACATGATACGTTTTGATTTTTTTTGGTGCTAATAATATTCCTTCGATTTCAAAATCTATGTATTTCATTTCATTCATTGATGACTACAATAGTACATTTGTTTATTTTCTCGGAAGTAAATCTAAAGTCTGTAGTTGGTTTGAGGAGTTTAAGGCTCTTGTTGAGAATCAAACTAGTAGAAAGAATAAGTGTTTGAGAACTAATAATGGTGGTGAGTTGTTCTCAACAGATTTCAATAGGTCCTATAAGGACCATGGGATTAAGAGGCATATGACAACTTCATACACCCTTCGACAAAATGGAGTTGTGAAGAGGATAAACAAGACGTTGGTGGAGAGGACTAGGAGTATGCTTAGTGGTGTTGGCCTTGAACAAAAATTTTGGGTTGAAGTTGTAGCCACTACCTATTATCTGATATATAGATCTCCTACATTAGCACTTGTTGATAAGACACCTATTGAGGTGTGGTCAAGAAAGAAGCCTTCTATAAAACATCTCAAAATATTTTGTTGTGAAGTGTATGACCATGTTTCAACTGAAAAAAGATCTAATTTGGAGAACAAGGTTGTTAAGTGTATCTTTATTGGCTACAGTGTTGGTGTAAAAGGGTACAAGCTTTGGGATCCAGCGACAAAGAAAGTTCTCTATAGTAGACGTGTCATTTTTAGAGAAATGAAACCTTCAATTATTGAGCTGCAACTAGAGTAAGAAGAGAAACAAAATAAGGAGGTAGTTCAGATTCCTTCTACCCCTGAGAAATAAAAACTACAAGCTCCTAGTGAACCGAATGATGACGAGAGCTCTACCAACACTAAAAGTTCTGAAGAAGATGAAGAACCTGAACCTGAACCTCGACCTTTGAGGCAGTCGACAAGAATCAAGCGGCAACCAAATAGGTTTGGTTATTCATTGTTTTTTTGCCTTGATTTCTAACACAGATGAGCCTAAGACAATTAGAGAGGCTATGGTTATGAGCGATGCAAATTCTTGGAATGAACCCATGAACAATGAGATGGCATCTTTGAAGAAGAATAATACTTGGGATCTAGTACGTTCCGTTAAAGGACATAAGCTTGTGGGATGCAAATGGGTATTCAAGAAAAAGTTAGATCCTGATAGCACTGTTGAGAAGCATAAAGCATATTTGGTCGTGAAGGGGTATTCCCAGGTTGAGGGAATAGGTTATGGTGAGATTTTTTATCTCGTTGCAAAGATGGCATCTATTTTGTTCTTGTTATCACTTGCTACAATTCATGATTGGGAAATCAAACAAATGGATGTGCAGATAGCATTTCTTCATGGTGATTTGGGGGAAGAAATTTATATCATAGCCAAATCATTGTGTGGCGAAAGTTGAATAAAATCTAGTTTGCAAGTTGAAAAAGTCTTTGTATGGTTTGAAATAGTCTCCTAGGATGTGGTACCAAAATTTTGATGTGTGTGTTAAGTTTGGACTTCCAAAGGTCTAAATTTGATCATTGTGTTTATTTTTTAACCGATAATGGTTGTATTCTCATTATTGCATTATATGTGGATGATAGGTTTACTATTTGGGAATTGATTTTTGATTTGAAGTCTCAGTTGTCAACATTGTTTGAGATGAAAGATCTAGGTGTAGTTAGGTACATTTTGTGAATGGAGATCAAAAAAGCCCAAGCTAACAGAAAGCTTTAGTTAAGTCAAAGTAAGTATGTGAATTTAGTGTAGGAGAGATTCAACATGACAGCTTGTAGATCTATGATTGTTCCTATTGCATTGGGAACAAAGTTATCTATAAAGGATTGTTCAAAATCTCCTATAGAGGTGGAGGACATGGCCAATGTACCATACGCAAGTGTTGTTGACAGCATTATGTATGCTATGGTTTGTACAAGACCAGACATTGCCCAAGTAGTGGGAGTTCTCAGTTAATATATGACTAATCCTGGATGGGTACATTGGGATGCAGCTAAAAGAGTGTTCAAATATTTAAGGGGTACTTCCAAGCATTCCTTGTGTTATCATGGTTATCCTACTAGGCCTCGACATTCTATGAGCATCTATGGATATGTGGATTCAGATTAGGCAGATGACTTTGGCAATAGAAGATCCACCACTAGTTATGTCGTTACCATGTATGGTGATGCTATTAGTTGGATGTGTAAGCGGCAATTTGTAGTCGCTTTGTCCACAATAGAGGAAGAGTAAATGTTAACTACTCATGCTTGTAAGGAAGCTATTTGACTTAGATGGTTGTATTCAGATATTGGGTTTGATGCAAAATTGATTACTATTTGTTATGACAATCAAAGTATCATTTGCTTAGCAAAGAATCTAACTTTCGTGCGAGAACAAAGCACATTGATGTTCAGTTTCATTTTGTTTGAGATATGGTATAGGATAGGAAGGTAAAAATAGAGAAGCTAAAAAATTTACAAAACCAATGAGCAAAAAGAATTTTAGATGGTGTTCGACGTCTATGGGCCATAGCAACTAATTTATGGTGTAAATACTTCCTTTGCTCTTGCAAGGTTTTTGACAAGTAGAAGAATGTTAGGCAAATGGTGTCTCAATCTTGCATTTACATAAGCTTACTATTTATAGTAAGTTTTCATTTGAACACGAATTTTCCTCAAAGCTTTGAATTGGGTAGATAAGCATGCCATTAAATTTTTGTTGCAAAATCATAATTAGATTTGGAGATATTAAAGTTTTCATTTTTAAAAGTAGCAAACGAAAGTTTTGAAATCAATTTTGAAGGCCTTAGAGGCTCCAAAATGGCTCGAAAGTGTTTGTAACTGGTGTAGTTGGTTTTAGCTTGATTTAGCACGTCACGATCTTTCTGACACTTCAAACATTTCATCAATCAAACGCTCGGTTCAAAAGTTATGTCATCTAAAAATTGGGTCTTTTGATATAGAAAATATAAAAACATATTGGACACAAATGATCTACAAAAGGGGGTTACAGGTGTTGGTGTGTTTATTGACACATCATAGGGCATCTTGGATGGGAGATAAGTTGGGCACCACTTTCTAGGTTGTTTGAGCTCATGGTTTTGTACTATTATTTGATAGTTTCATGTATTGTATCTCCTATATATTAGATGTGAGAGATGGAGGTTGCGTGAAAGTCTTATAGCTATTACCTCGAGATATTTGATTAGTGATACTCGTGTGAGACACTTGGTCTGCAAGTATATTTATTTTGTTATTGATTTTTCACTAACATAATGAGCGGCTTTTTTAGTGAGGTTTTTCTCCTAAAAGGGTTTTTCCCATGATATATATCATGCTTATTGTTAATATATTTGCATGTTGTATATATCCTATATGTGTTTCTTATTTTGTAACAATTTAAGATTCGTAAGAAAATGTGTTATCTCCCCCACTAGATTAGTGTTATAAGTGTTTTTTTGCACCTTAGCTTCCTTTCAAAACATAGATATCGAACATAATATAATACACACACTACATGTTTCTCCCTTCATACATACATACATACATATCTATATATATGCATATCTACACACACATATACATACTATGTTTCTCCTTCCTTATCTCTATTTCTATCTTTTAGATTTTGATACTTGAGACAAGTATGCAACTTGATTGAAATGATTTAATTATTTAAATTATCGCAATTACTTATCTATCCATATGTACATTAACAATTTATCTAAATAATAGTCTTAAGTTTCTCATCAAACAAGAAGATTATCCTAACATAAATAATATTATTATTAACTTTAAAAAATAGACTTACTTTTTTATTTATTATCTTAAGAAGTTCATTATTTATCATTAAAATTTAGATTTTGATATATTTTGACTTCACATTTTGTTTACTCTACTTTAATTTTTAATTTGAGTTCCTCTCTATCTATCCCTCTTTCTATTCCCATCTCTCCCTCTCCTCCCCATTGCTCTTTTTATCTCTCTACTTCTCTATCCTTTTTCTATTTCTCTCACTCCCTCTATCTATATATA
Source organism: Cryptomeria japonica (assembly GCF_030272615.1). Taxonomy (NCBI): domain Eukaryota; kingdom Viridiplantae; phylum Streptophyta; class Pinopsida; order Cupressales; family Cupressaceae; genus Cryptomeria; species Cryptomeria japonica. Next base: position 561,838,966 of record NC_081415.1, read on the forward strand.
TATCTCACACTCCCTATTTCTCCCTCTCCGTCTTTTTCTTTGTCTCACTCAAACACATACACTCTTTATTTCTTCCTCCTTGTTATGATCTCTATCTCTCTCTCTCTCTCCCCCATCTCTCTCCCCCTACACATACACAGTGTATGTGTGTGTATATGAATGAGAGGGATATATATATATAAGGATGGACGAAGAGAATATATATATATCCTCTCTCCCTCCCCCCTCTCTCAACATTTGAAGCTATTACTTCTCCATTGAGACCTTTGTTGCACAAACATCATTTGCCAAATAACCTACCAATTGACCTCATCTACTACATAAATGTATGCAAAAAATAGACCAACATTTTCCCTAATTGGCCCTAAAAATAAACATAATTTCAAATTTTAAAGATGAATTGGAGTTTTATACAAAATACCTTCAAATTTGAAAAACAAAAACAAAAAACCAAACCAACTATACAATTCATTCACCAACATGTACATTTTGTTTGTTTGAATTGTCTTAGATTCTTAAGACTTCATGAAAGGCCATTCATGAAAAAGATTTGGAATGGAGTGACTCTTTCTCTTCTTTTCCTCGAGGTGAACACAAATGGCAAATTGTTATGATTGTGATTTCTATTGAGGGTGGACTTTTATTTATTTTTTGTATTTTGGGTGTGTGGGGTGTTGAAGGGCTCACTTGCATGTTAGGGTTAAAGAAAGTAGATTAATTGTGTTTTATGAGTTCCAACTTCTTGTCACCACCGCAACATACATTATTTGAGTTCGATCACAGCAACATACATTATTTGAGTTCGATCACAGACACTAGCTAATCAATGCAGTGTAGGAAACAAGAGCGACTCTTTTATGTACACCTCCCTGATTTCACCCATATTTCACTTTAAAAGAAGGTTATAGGATACCAAAATATTTCAAATAAAAGCAGAGCTACGGTATCTAGCTATCATGTGAATAAACGCAGAGCTATATTAATCATGCAAGAAAAGGAAGATGAAAATGACACTGGACTTGGGGACTGAAAATTGAGAAGAGAATGTTATTATGTACCTGATCCTAATAGTAAATAATGTCAAAGGAAGGCTAAATGGATCAGTTGAGACTAGCTATCAGAAAGAGACATATAACCTGCAGGTGAGGCTTCAGTAGGAAAATGGATTAAAACAAATGGCTGAAGAAAATCTGAAAGCAAGAGGCACTTTGGAGCAGTTTTTGTGGCAGAATAACTCATAATGTAAAGAATGCTCAGGTTAAATGCTTCACATTCTCTTGAAATCATGATTTTGTAAATAAAAGTCAGGTACTTCATATTGAATAAAGAGTGCCTAAAACAACAGGAGACTTTTCTGAAATTCAAAATCTTGAACTGCCTGACTGCCAATAACATAGATACTTCATTACGGTGCTATCATCAAAATTCAAAGGGAATAAACTCCATGGCCCTTTTAAAAATCAGGCCTATAGTGTATACTGAGCTACTTACCCAAACAGATTTGCTAGAAATGTCTTCCCTGGCAAAATAAGTAAATCAAAATTCAAAGGGAATAAACTCCATGGCCCCTTTAGAAAACCAAGGCCTATAGTGTATACCGAGCTACTTACCCAAACAGATTTGCTAGAAATGTTTTCCCTAACAAAATAAGTAAAAAATATTAACTTCTTGCTGGACGCTAAAACCATTAATTTAAGATGAGCAACACAAATGCCAAGAAGTGTGACGAATAATTCAAAAGCCAAGGAATAATTACTTAAAATATCATTTTAGATACCTGATTACCTGAAAATGAACAATATGAACAAATCCCAACTAAAAGATTTTCTGTGAAAATTGATACTCCAGTCGCAGAGTAATAATAGAAATTGCAAATTATACATGAATTCCCCACTCGAGCAATACTATTGCTCAAGCAAACTGCTCTTTAAACATTTAAGAAAATATGATAACATCTCACTCTTCAATATTATCACTAGTCAGGCATTCGTTTAGCAATGGAAAACCAAATTAACGGTAGATTGAAGAAATATGGGCATTCCAGGGAAAAAACATCAAATTGTGTTGGCAAATTGGATGTCATTTTTTATGGCATCTGAAAGGCCGCGAACAGATATACATTAGCAATAAATGCCTCCAAAATACTTTCATCATCTTACATAGTCTTGGAGAACAAAGATTGCATATTATATACAACAAAAAAAACCTGTTAAGCTATGTTATTGGCCATTAAAGTATTAGTATTTATTCACAGCACAGAGGCCCTTACCACCAAGTTTCCAGAAGAGACTAAGCAGCAATTCAGTTCAATCCTCTTGTTAAAATCTACCCCATTTACTAACCACTGATTCTAATTCAATCATGATTTATACAAACTAATGATACAGGATACTTTACAATTCAATTAAAGAGATGTCGTATTTTCCTTTATACAAATGCCGTGAATCAATTACAGTAGGTGCTTTGATGTCACTCACAAAATAAATCCATCAGAAAACCACTCTCTGCTACCCTCAGTTGTCTGGTAAGGCAATATAAGAAGTAAGAGGGGAGATACTTGAGGAGGAGTCACTGGAAGATGGAATATACAAGGTTCGACTGAAAGAACTAGTATTTTGCATTGATGTATTTTGTACGCTGGGCATAGAAAAAGGGGCATAGCTAGAAATAAATGATCCTGGTATATGTAAAGAATTTTGATGTGAATATAGCGAATGGAGAGATGAGTGTCTGGATACATTTCTAATATTGATAGGATTTCCCTCCAGAAATGGGATGGAGCTAAATGATTGTGGTGTATTTAGTGAGACACTGTGAAAAGAGGATAAAGCATATGAGGGCATAGAAGTCGAAAATATATGCTCATTTGGAGATCCCTGAAATGATGAAACATGGGAAGAAATTAAGGAACTTGAAGATAGAAGTGGGGTGTGTTCCGAGGCTGGAGGCTGTCTAATACTGGCCTTAATATCACGCTTGCATACAGGGCAAAAAGTCCTCCACCTGGTGAGCCAAGAGTCTATGCAGATTACATGAAATTCTGCCATCAAAATAAGACCCAGCCGATAAGCTCGCTCAATCTTAAGATTACCAATGAATCTTAACAAAGATCATTTAGTTTTTGACATATATTATTAATCTTAACAATGCCCAATTGAAATCAAACAACCATTCAAATAAATTTGAAAATAGATGTCAGTCTCCATATCAAGTGAAGGAAAACCTCTTATCTGTGAATCTACAGAAAAGGTTAGAAGAAAAAACTTACTATGACAACATGGCAGAACCCGAAGTTTATCTCCTGCTGTGTAGTCCTCAAGACACACAGCACACGTCTCTGATGTACAGTTGTCATCAACAACAGAAGTGAATATAAGGCTGGGTAAAGCTTTTACTTCTCGAGAACTCATAATATGACGCTGAGGTCGACGCCTTCGACGGCGTAACCGGTAACTCCTTAAACAGACACAAATTGCAAGCACAGCAGATAAGGCAAGTAGCGAGATAAAAGCAATTAATATCACCGTCCATGCTGTATCCTCTCTTGAAGGGATTATACAGCATTCAATATTTTTGTTTCCACTATACTTTAGAAGCGTTTGACCCGATACTTTTGAAATAAATACTGCATGTATTGTGATACCTCCAGAGATCCCACCCACTGCACACAGAAGAGTATAAGTACTTTGAACAAAATATAATTACACCAATGCATTTTAGATATATAAATAGTTATAGACTTTGAGCATTACACTCGTATGCCATTTTATTAGGCCTCTCTTTTGCTGGAATGTATACCTCTCTCTCATTCCACAAAGTTTTCATTGTGTTGTAACAAAATATACAAACATACAACTCTTGGAAACAGGCCCATATAGAATCAAGATTGCAAGAGAAGAGACTACTAAGAAGAAAAACAGAAAAGTAAAATCCATGAGAAGAACACTTAAAAGAGAATAACAGTGTTTGTATTAAACTTCTCAGACAATAGTTTGTAAAATTACAGTATGTGAACTAAGTAAAAGCACATTAAACTTCCAAAGAAACTGAGTCAATGTGCATCGAAGTACATGAGTGAAAATAATAAACATGACCTGACCAAAAGGATTGTCACCCACAAATCTCAAAGAAATCTTATACACTTACCTAGACCGAGTAGCTTGGTGAGAAATTGATAGTCTACTGTTGGGCTTTATAGTAATTACACCTCAATTTCATCACTTTCAACAACTTAAAAAATCATAGTGATGAGGCACCTCCACATGGGTTTTTGTGTGTGATATACTAGAATTTTTGCCAATTTCAACATTTTTAATATCATAGTCGAATTGTTATATGTGATAGTTTCACATGTAAATCTCCAAGCAATCTCTACGGGAATATAATTTCACACATACAGCTAACCTAGAAGAATGTCACACACATTGCAGCATAGAGTCGGAGCATAAAACAGAAAAAAATAATGGAACAGTAATAGTCTTTGTTATTAATGTCACCTAGGATGTATAACCCTGGCCATGATGTGAACCAATGGAAATCCATATAAGTATCATCATGTCCAATCTGTCTGTATCAAAACATTGGAGTCAAACGAGTACAGGTATGATAGTTGGGAGTTGGGAGCAACCATCTAAAAATGAATCAATCTTTACTCATTATACAACTCTTTTGTTATTCTTTATTATACCTTTTATTCCAGGTCAAAGAAAAGCTTCTACATCTATCCCCCTTCTAAACCGAGTATCCTTGATGACTACTATGGGCAAGGTGCAATTTATTTAGAGGAATGCTACTTCTCTAAAAAAAGTCGTCATCTCCCATGTTGGAGCATGGAACTGCTGTTGGTTCACATTTGTGAATAATCCAATCCTATCGTTTCAGATTTCTAGATCATTGGCTGTAGGCGATTCTTCAGATACCATCAGACTCTTAGCCTTAATTTTATCATCCCCACAAGGCACTAGTGTGTTATGTTCCTTGGTTCATATCATAATGAATCCAATTAGGTGTGAGTTTGGAATACCTTGGGATCTAAAATTCAAGGCCTACCTTATGATGATGCATATTTGTGTAGGTTTTCCTTTGTATACTAAGTTACCAATCCTCATATGGGTGCAAGTACAGGTACACGTATTGGGTATGGCAGTATGGGTTTATATATATGTAATATACATGTGTGTGTGTATAGTGATATTTATAATTGCCAATAAACAAAATATTTAAATACCTCATAATTTGCAAATATATATATTTGAGTAGGTTTGCCTTTGTATACTAATTTACCAATCCTGATACAGACGCAGGTACAGGTACAGTACAATATCAGGTACGGCAATATGGGTTCAGATATATGTGAGTATAGTGATACTCATAATTGCAACAATCAAAATATTCAAATACTATGCACACACACACACACACACACACACACACATACACATATACATACACATGTATGTATATAGTGATGCTCATAATTGCCAATAGACGAAATATTTAAAAACCTCAATTTGCAAAAATGAAAATACTCATAAATTCGTAATTCAGTTATTTATCAAATGTCAATACACAATGAAAATCATAATCAATATTTAATAATCTTCATATTGCTCTTCATCAAAAACATCAAAGTCAACATTTGGTTCAATTTCAATTGAACCACAATGAGTTACAATGCCACTTCCACTAGCCATCTACTGTACAAGCTGCCTCATCTAAATAGATTTTTGGCAAGTTGTGCAACTATAACATCTAAGTCAACACACTCGAGTTATATCCCAATTCCTCATCACCTCATCATTGTAATCAAGTTTCTTACGTGATGAGATCATAACAACTAGTGGAAATTTGGGAGTGGAGATCCCAATGGGGTTGAGGGGGAGCACTCCTAATGGTGGTTTGGGAAAAACACCCCTCGTGGGGGTCTGGAGGTAATGCCCCCCAGAAGGGTCAAGGGATAGTGCCCCCTGTGGGGTCCAAGAGCAATGCCCTTAATGTGTTCCCTATCACAATACACGGTAAGGTTGAGGAGTGCCTCTACCACCAAGCCCAAATTAAGGCCTTTGAAACCATATAAATGTTGATTGTCATGTCCCCTAATAAATGATTAACGAATGTATAAAAATATTAATTATTTTATATAAACTTCCCATTCATTTATATAAATAATTAATATTTACATAAAAGGCATATCCTTAATCATATGTATTTTTGTTTCATAAATACCATAAATAGTCTTAACTATTACGGGATTTTTAACCAGTTGGTGTAATAAAAGGATGGGCACCCGAGATGGAGGACACGAAATTTTATTTACTGAATCTTGCCTGAAGAAAAGTTTGATTATCTTCGATATATCAAAGTTTGTTAATGAATTCCTTTCGCCAGTCGTAATTGGCCTACTGGAATTATAAACCGAGGAGTGTTCTGTGTGTGGGATCTGGCCGAAACTACAGAAACGCACATTCTCGAAGACTAACGGCAATATAGCAGAGTGGTTTACAAGACCAACCTTTTCCATCGTCTTCCAAAAGACCCGATATCGGGTGCAGAAGTTAATTTCAACTACTTTCCCGTTCACGTAAGTCAGAGGCCCGATATCGGGCATAACACAGACTTGGCCCTGCAGTCATACAGGTAGCGTCTCCGAGGGTGTAGCCAAAGTCATGTGTAATGGTGTAGCCGACTTTAATGTTTAATGGTGTGAGTCACGCGTTAATGGTGTAGCGGAGTTTTCTGATTAACGGCGTGCAGAAGGGATCACAGTCGTGGTGTGGCGGAAGCAGAACAACGGGAGCCTCATTACCCCGTGTTATAGCAAATGAAGACCTTCGAAGTATTGCGTCCATAGTGGAATCGTATGTGACATACCCGTGTGGCGTTGTTGCAAGGAGCATACGTCTAATGAAGCCCATCTTTTATATCTCATGGTGAATCCCTGTAGATTTCTGAAACCAGCAGCACGTGGAAAACTACAACAGTTATAGCATGGGCATCAGGTGCACTGTGTAAACACTTTTTGAATAATGAATGATTTCTTAATGAATACCTTGTTCTGTCAAATAATGAAAATACCAGCAAGTGGAAAGAGAAATTAAGTTAGTGTGAATGGAAATTATCACTATTTGAATGTATTCATTGTCCTGCTCACAACTCACTGGCTATGTTGAAAAACTTATTGCTGATGAATTGGATAAATATTTAATAAATAATTAAGGAATTTTACATTGATGAATAGCTTCGGTCGATATCCTTTAGGGCCGACGATATAACTAATTTGCCTAATTGGCCTATCGGCCTTAGACCAATTAATGATATCGTTGAATATTAATTGATTAAGTAAGCAAAACACGATTCGCATCTATCAAAATGTAATCATTTCCTAATGTGCCGATTTATATAAATCCCGCCAACCTTTAAGAGATGTGATTAATATAACCGATGCATGATTAATAACGTGTTGATTGGAAGCCGACCCTTGGAGGAGTTGCGTTGGTTGAAGACACATCCGATCGGGTATATATATGAAGCTTTGTATCCCTCTCAAAGTATATCGAAGAACACACTCATATAATAGTCCGTGGACATTCTGCAGACATTCGTTTCTTCAGCAATTCGTTGTTATTGTATAGCAAATGGAAGACTATCTACAGCAGATTGAGCATCAACAAAGGAATTCCGATTCTTTATTGCAAATCATATATTCTCTATATTGAACTGTTGTCATATATATATAGCTTCAAGAGTGAAGCAAATTCTTTGTAAAAGTCTCTTGAAATATTTAAGATAATAAAGTCAAATTTCATTGTTGGGTTTTTTTACCTTCAAGAGGAAGGTTTTCCCAGGGTAATATCTATGCATTTGTGTGAATTATTGTGTTATCTAATCTAATCATAAAACTTAACATGGTATCAGAGCCACGATGAAAGAAGATCGTGATCAGATTCTAAACAACTTTCAAGTATTCTCTCCTCTCTCTCCCATGCAGTATCTCTAAGTCTCGAAAATGGTGAACGGTCTTAAAGTCGAAGATAGACTTGAAGGCGCATCTAACTTCACCTCATGGAAGTTTAGAGTGCTCATTGCACTTGAAGAGAATGATCTTCTTCAATTCATAGAGGAAAAAGATTTATCCAAACCAGAAGATCGTGAGGAGAAAATGCAATTCAAGAAGAATGCAATCAAGGCAAAGAAGATATTAATTGACTCCGTGAGGGATCACTTGGTGCCTCTCATCTCCAAGATGACAACTGCAAGAGATATGTTCAAGACCTTGGAGGGTTTATATGAGATTAGCAATGTAAGTAGGGCTCTTGCCTTGAGACAGCAACTCCACCAAGTGAAGATGACAAAAGGAGATTCAGTCATCACCTACTTCATGAAAATTTCAGAATTGAGAGATCAACTATGCACAATTGGGGATCAAGTGATAGATAAAGACCTTGTTATGCTAGCATTGAATGGTCTGCCTCATTCATGGGAGCCATTTATCCAAAGCATAAGTGGAAGGTCAAAATTACCTAAGTTTGATCGACTCCATGCAGATTGTATTCAAGAAGAATCAATATTGATTGCCAGAGGAATCGTCAAGAGATCTCAAAATGAACACACTCATTTTCTTGCCACTCAATTCACCAAGAAACGGAAGTATTGGAAGAAGGGCAACTTCAAAAAGAATAGAGATTTCAAATCAGATTTTGCACCTGATTCTAGGAAGAGGAAGAATGATCTCTCTCGCATCCAGTGTTTTAGGTGTGACAAGTTTGGTAACTTTGCAAAGGATTGTTTGATAAGACCTAATCATCAAGGAGCAAACATCAATGAAGTCTCGTCTCAAAAGGAGAATGAAGATAACTCCAATGGTTTTCTTTTCATATCAGCACTATCAAGCAATGTTCCTACAGACAGTGATACATGGTTAATTGATAGTGGAGCCTCTTGACATATCACCGGTCATCGGGAGCACCTTTCTGATTTAGTGGAAAAGGAATCACATCTTCAAGTCATTATTGGGGATGATGCTCGCTATGTTGTAAGAGGAGTTGGTGCTACATCTCTAAAACTTGAATCTAGAGTTTCTCTACATCTAAGTGACGTATTGTTCATACCAAGGATCAAAAGGAACCTGGTGTCTATTTCAGCCTTGGAGGATAAGGGCTATCAAATTGCATTTTCTAAAGGAAGAGTTCTTGCTTGGCCTAAGAACTCCAGCATCAAAACTACTCGTACGATCGGAAATCGTCATGAGAGTTTATACAAACTCTCCACTCTCCCAATTCAAGCTCTTATTCATGATTCCTCCAGTTCCAGCGAACTCTGGCACAGAAGACTTGGACATCTTCACTTCATGGCACTTCCATCTTTGGAGAAGATGGTAACAGGTATTCCTAAACTGATTCATGTAAATGATGGTACTTGTAAAGGTTGTGCTATGGGTAAAAATGTTAAAAGTCCTTTTCATAGTAGTGAAAGTAGGTCTAAAGAAATAGTAGATCTTGTACATTCAGATTTATGTGGTCCAATGTCAATTCCATCCCTAAGTGGATGTTTGTATTATGTAACTTTTATAGATGACTACTCTAGGAAGACTTGGATTTATTTCTTAAGGTCTAAAGAGTCTGATGAAGTCCTAGGTAGGTTTATAGAGTTTAAAGCTCTTGTAGAAATTTTATCTGGAAAATAAATTAAAATTTTGAAGTCTGATAATGGAGGTGAGTACACCTCGGGTAGCTTTCGTGATTTCTGTATTGAGGCAGGGATCAAGAGAGAATTTTGTGTTCCTTACAATCCCCAACAAAATGGGGTTGCTGAAAGGAAGAATAGATCTATAGTTGAAGCTGCAAAAGCTATGATTCATGATCAAGACCTTCAGATTTTTCTATGGGCAGAAGCCTCTAGAAGAGCAGTGTATGTTCAAAATAGATGTCCCCATCGAATATTACAAAATATGACTCCTGAAGAAGCCTTCTCAGGTATCAAGCCTGATATCAGCCACCTAAGAATATTTGGTTGTCCTGTGTATGTTCATATTCCCAAGGATGAGAACCAAGTTGGAGCCTTTTGACAAGAGAGGAATATTTGTAGGCTACAGTGAAACCTCCAAAGCCTACCATATTTACATTCCTGGACAGAAGCAAATAGAGGTTAGCAGGGACATCACATTTGAGGAAGATGTTGCATTCGGGAAATCAAAGGGCTCATGCATGGAGATAGATGATGAGACTCCTCAAGACATGGATGTTGATCATGCTCCTGAGATTCAGAGGGAGACCACAGAACCTGATATGAGTAATGATCCAATTGAACCCTTGGATCCCACTGATGGGCCTAGAGATATTGTTGTGTCTCGAAAGAGACCTCTTTGGGCGCGAAACACTATGCAGGAAGCAAAACAGTTTGTTGCTCCTAGAGGCACATTTAGGGAAAGCAAAAGACCACAAAGATTTTTTGGTTATGTTGCATTAATGTGTAATCTTATTGAGTCTGAACCTTCTAATGTAGACGAAGCCTCAAATCAACAAGTTTAGAAAGATGCAATGGATGAGGAGTATCAATCCATTCTCAAGAACAATGTGTGGGATATTGTGCCTAGACCAAAAGGGAAGTTTGTTGTATCTTCCAAGTGGTTGTTCAAGATAAAACATGCAATTGATGGCAGCATTGAAAAGTACAAAGCTAGATTTGTGGCTCATGGTTTCTCTCAACAAGAGGGAATAGACTATGAAGAAACATTTGCTCCGTTGCTCACTATACTTCCATTAGAATCAGCATTGCTATTGCAGCAGCTAAGGGATGGAAGTTGCATCAGATGGATGTGAAGACTGCTTTTCTCAATGGCGTGATTGAAGAAGAAGTCTACATCCAGCAACCTGAGGGGTTCGTGATTCATGGGAAAGAGTCTCATGTGTGTAAATTGAAGAAAGCCCTATATGGTCTTAAACAGGCTCCTAGGGCTTGGTATGAAAGAATTGACAGATACTTAGTGGGTTTAGGTTTCTACAAGAATGATGCTGATCCAAATCTTTACTTCAAGGTATTCAATGGTAATATGTTGATCTTGGTACTTTATGTTGATGACCTATTTGTTACCAGAGAAGATCATCTCATTGATAGATATAAGGAGTTGACTTCCGAATTTGAGATGGACGACTTAGGACTTATGCACTTCTTTCTAGGATTGGAGGTGTGGCAGAGGCCCAATGGGATTATCCTAAGTCAAGGTAAATACACCATCGATATCTTGAAGAGATTTGGAATGACAGATTGTAAATCTATGTCCACACCCATGGAAACTACCTTGAATAAATTAAGGGAAGTTGCAGCTAGGGAAGTTGCAGCTAGTTTAGATCTTGTGGACCCTACTATGTACAGGCAATTGATTGGGCCCCTGATGCATCTAGTTAACACTAGACCAGATATTTGTTATGCAGTAAGTGCACTTAGTCAGTTCATGAGTGAACCTCGACAGATACATCTAGTTGCAGTCAAGCATATCTTGAGATACTTGCGTGGCACAGTTGGATATGGCTTGAAATACTCTTCCAGTATGGACCTAATTCTTGAAGGATATTCTGATTCTGATTGGGCAGGGAGTGTTACTGATCGAAAGAGCACTTCTGGTTGTTGCTTCAGTTGAGGCAGAATACATTGCAGCATGTGTAGCAACTCGCGAAGCAGTGTGGCTTCATAAACTTCTTGCAAGATTGTTTGGTCAATCATTGGAGCCTACCATCATACATTGTGATAACCAAAGCTGTGTGAAGCTTTTAGTCAATCCAGTATTTCATGACAGAACGAAGCATGTAGAGATTCAGTACCACTATATCAGAGATATGGTACAAAGGAATGTTGTTCAGTTGAGATACATTTGTACTGAGGAACAGACAGCTGACATTTTCACCAAACCTCTTGCGAAAGTGAAATTTGTGCATTTTCGAGACAAGCTTGGAATTGTGGAAAATGAAGCCCTTGCTGAGAGGGAGTCTTAGTATCATTGATTACTTGATATGTATTGTCTAGCATTCTTCTCTGTGAGAGAAGTTTGAGGTATCAGCCCTTGTTGAGCATTCTTCTCTATGAGAGAAGTTTGAGGTATCAGCCCTTGTTGAGCATTCTTCTCTATGAGAGAAGTTTGAGGTATCAGCCCTTGTTGTGCATTCTTCTCTGTGAGAGAAGTTTGAGGTTCCAGCCCTTGTTCCACCCTCTGCGAGTAGGCATGGTGGATCCACCCTCTGCAAGTAGGTATGGTAGATGTCATGACTTTGCACTTGTGCATATTTACTCTCTCGGAGTAGCCATGGTGAATGTCACTATGTGACTCAGTTATCAAGAAGGATTCCTCCCTAGCTAAGAGGGAGTGTTGATGAATAGCTTCGATCGATATCCTTCAGGGCCGACGATATAACTAATTGGCCTAATTGGCCTATCGGCCTTAGACCAATTAATGATATCGTTGAATATTAATTGATTAAGTAAGCAAAACACGATTTGCATCTATCAAAATGTAATCATTTCCTAATGTGCCGATTTATATAAATCCCGCCAACCTTTAAGAGACGTGATTAATATAACCGATGCATAATTAATAACGTGTTGATTGGAAGCCGACCCTTGGAGGAGTTGTGTTGGTTGAAGACACATCCAATCAGGTATATATATGAAGCTTTGTATCCCTCTCAAAGTATATCGAAGAACACACTCATATAACAGTCCGTGGACATTCTGCAGACATTCATTTCTTCAGCAGTTCGTTGTTATTGTACAGCCGATAGAAGACTATCTACAACAGGTTGAGCATCAACAAAGGAATCCGGATTCTCTATTGCAGATCGTATATTCTCTATATTGAACTGTTGTCATATATATATAGCTTCAAGAGTGAAGCAAATTCTTTGTATAAGTCTCTTGACATATTTAAGATAATAAAGTCATATTTCATTGCTGGGATTTTTTACCTTCAAGAGGAAGGTTTTCACAGGGTAATATCTGTGCATTTGTGTGAATTATTGTGTTATCTAATCTGATCATAAAACTTAACAATAAGCATTCACAATGCATGTCATTTTCACTATGTTATCACTTAAGGGTGAGATTAGGTATAACACTCATTTGTTTATAAAAATGGTTTTAAAAAATAACTTTTTCTATTTTTCTGAAGGGCAGCCCTTAGGTCCCTTGAGGTTTGCCCAAGTTTTGCCCAGGTTTGCCCAAACCTTGGGTGAATCTAGAGGGGAGCCAACCCAAGACCTGGACCCAAGCTAAATCCATACAAATATGGAAGGGTTCCAAAGGAGCTAGGTAACATAGTTTGTATACCATGGGGCCAACATGAATGCAAGGAAATTGCAAATATGAACAAGAACCTATAGAATATAATATGCAACATCATAAATTAGAATATATTAATTTATTTAGCACCACTTCAAGGACGCAACAGCTACAAATATAATATATTCAATAAGCTTTGCACTTGCTAAATCATTACAATATATTGGATCTAGATAAAGACTACTACCCCCTACATGTGGGATAGATACAATATATAGAATCTAACTAAAGACAACTACTACTGCCCCGTAAATAAGGGATAAATACCTTTATTCTAATTTAGCATAAGGGGAGACTTACAAAGAATGTGCACCCAAGGCAATCCAAACTAATACCTAATAAATATATCATAATGAAGGTTCATAACATTGCCTTCCCCTTCAAAAATAAATTGATCTCAAAACTTGACATGAAGAACCTTGGATATATTGCTAGCAGGCTCCCACATGGCATATTTAAGCTACATTCCTTTCCATTGCACCATAATCTCCTCAATGGCACAATTGTGAAGTACCTTCACACACTTCTCTGAGATTGCCTTCAGTTCCACAAGGATGGACCCCTCCTCATTTAATGCTGAAATTTCTTTTGGCACCCGTCCATGTTTGAAGTGGGGATTGTGGACTTATATGCCACTTCTCCTATGCTTTACAACACCTGATAAGGGCCATTTTTATTTTAGACCCACCTTACTGCACAAGGACTACTTCAAAACTATGCTAGGTTACTTTTGATCTACGCGTTACTACATACAGTTCTACACCTACAAGAAAATTTCCTTAAGGATCCTAGGAACCTAATGACCACCTTATTGCATAAGGACTACTTGTAAGGTTGCAATCACAGAAAGACCAAATGCAAACTTTAAAACTATGTTTGGCCCTATGCTGATCCACCCACTACATCATACAATTCTGCATCTATGCAACTTTTCATTAAGGAGCATAAGAAACTTCTCCTATGGGGAAAAGGTGCTACAAACAGCAAAGACCTTAGAAGAAATTTGAAGATAAGAAGCCAAAGAAGGTGGGAGCTGACCATAGAGAGCCTTGTATGGAGTTATTTTCAAAGCATTGTGAGAAATTGCATTGTACCACCATTCCACTAATAGCAACCATTGCCCTTGCTAATCTAATACAAAACATCTCAAGGAAGTTTCTAAACATATATTTACAACCTCTATTTGGCCATCAATCTAAGGATGAAAGGTTGCACTCATGTTTAACTGAGTGCCCTATAACTTGAATAAATCCTACTAAAAGTTGCTCATTAAGGCAGGATCACAATCACTTATTTTTGCGGGTGGCATGCCACTTGAAGACTATGTCCAGAATGTATTGCACCAAAACTATTATGTAAGGGTGAACTATGGCACAAAATAAGCATCATTTGTTAAATGATCAACAATCCCCAAAATAAGTTATTTACCACTGAACTTAGGAAGCCCCATAATAAAATCCAAGGAAATATCTACCCAAGTCATGTCTAGAATAGGAAGCAATTGTAGTGATCCTAGTAGTTTGATTGTCTCCCTTTGTTGTGTTGACACACTTCACACTCAATCATAAAAGATTTGGCATCCTACTTAAGTCTGTCCCTAAAGAATTTTTTCTTGACTTGCTCATGTCTTCAAGAAGCCTTGCGACTTATGATGGGGAATGAATGAAGTTCCTGATGAATACTAAGAGTGGGGGATGAATTAGTATGCCAAAAATCTCTGCACTAAAACACTTAAACTGTCTGAAGACAAACCGGTAAAACAGTTTAACAGACAGACCGGTTATCACACATGCAAACCAAAATGCAAGTAAAGCATTCACCCATAAAAGCAATACAACCATAACACAAGATATTTGACATGGAAACCCAAATGGGAAAAACCACGGTGAGACGGAACTCACAAGTCACTATCTGCAGAATAGAAACCAAACCGGTTAAGGTCAGACCGGTTAAAGTCTTACAATGTTCTTCACCAGAACAGATCCTGTTAGGAATCTCAATCTCTGTTAGGAGATAAGTCCGATTAAAGACTACCTTGCTAGAGGATTTTAGATTCACAAAGGTGAACCACCTTGTTAGAGGATTTTACAAAGGCTTTTGGGCCTACCCGGTTAAGGGCTATAGACTTGTCAAAGATGTGAGTAATCAACAAGTGTTTGATCTATCTTATAGCACAAACTGCTTGGTTAGCTCCAGTATTGCTCACTATCAATGCATTCTAGCATTACTTCAGTCTTCTCTATCTCTCTCACAGTTACAACTTGATCTTCTCAGATAAGATCGCTCTTACAACAACTTAACAATTACCTTAAACCCTAGCACAACATAAACCCTTTCAGCAACAAATAAAACCCCTAGACATGATGTCCTTTTAAAGGAATCTGATTTCATGTCGGTCCAATAGGATTACATTACAATTTCCTAGGTTCAATGAATCTAGACATACTCAGTAACACGACACAAAAAACACCGTCAGTGTGTCGGCACCGTCAATCAATCGGTGGATTGGTAACTCATCACAAAATGCCGGTTGGTAACTCATCACAGAGTATTACCGGTTCATACAAAATACCAGTTGCCGGTTTGACAAAAATGAAGACTGGTAAGAATGTGTTATGTCGCTTTGTTCCCTCATACCGCTTGAGATCTACGAACAGCTTGGGGTTGACATGCCGCTTCAGACCAGGAAACAAATTCTGCAAAATCACCAATAGCCCAAAGACTAGAATACAACATACCGGTTGGAACACATACCGATTGAGCTCTAGCTCATACAGAGAAAGGGGATCTTAATACAAGTGTGTGTCCATCAATAACAATCACAACATAAACATCAAAAATGCCAACAGTTCCATAAGTAATTGATGTTTGAGTTGGGAGTTGTTACATGAATAAATATAGTCATTGTGTTTCAACATTCATCCTACCCACAACACTGACTAAGGATCTTGTTCCAATTACTGAATAATAAAAAAATTTGGTATCAACTTCTCATTCTAAATGAATAGCTCCCATCCAAGTTGGTACAAGAACTAAGAAAGCAAATAGTGAACCACCTTCTTCATACTTAGAGGAAAATGCAATAGCCACCACATTTTCATTGTCATTGTAATAAGAAATCTCATAATTAAAACCTAGCATCTTAGTCACCCACTTATGTTTTTCAGGGGAGTACAAACTTTGCTACAAGAAATACTTAAGGTTGTTATGCTTGGGTTTTGATTTGGAATTTTTATCCCAACAAAGGATGTCATCGTTGAATGGCATGTAGAATAACCATAATCTCTTTTTCATAAGTGGATTTAGCAAAATTTCAGCTTGTCAATTGCTTGCTAATGAAAGCAAGTAGCTGACCCTCTTGCATCAAGACAACACCCATACCTATCCCCAAGGCCTCACACTCTAGGACAAAGGATTTTCGGAAAAATGGCATTGCTGAAACTAGGATGGAACGTGGTGGTTTTGAGGGCATAAAAGGCATTTTCTACTTCCTCATTCCATACAAAAGAACAGTTTTGAGCAATGTTGTGAGAAGTTCTTAAATTTACAATAATTCTCAACAAACTTCCAATGATATCCTATCGAGCCAAAGAAACCTGTGAGACTCTTGATTTCAATTTGAACCAATCTTACATTGTCACTATTTTTTTGGATCCACTTGCACTCGCTCTTGTGAAGCAATTTGACCCAAATACTCCACCAATTGCACACAAAAAGCACACTTAGGATACTTTGCAAAAATGGCATGATCCTCTAAATTCTAAAAGGCAAGCTCCATGTCGGATATGATCAGCCCAACTACAACTATAAATGAGAATATCATCAAAAAATGCTAAGATGGATTTGCAATGGTAGCCTTCACATCTGCACACTAACTTTATTCATGACTTCTCATATATTTGGTGTATATGCTTGAATGTCTAATATACAACACTGCCTTAAATCTGCACGCTAACTCTTAAGAATACTGCCTTGATTGCATCCTTTCTCTTAATTGCACTTTATCATTCTTTTATGAATCGCTGTTTATGTTTGTTCTAATCAACCAGTTAAATAGATCGCACCTTTTCATTAATGCTTGCACCCTTTGATCACTTATTTACTTCCATTAATGTAATCGCTGTTTGTATTAATCAGAATTATTGTTTTGCCATCTATCGTTTATACAAATCGCACCTTCTATTTGGTGATTGTCATTTGCAAAGACAAATTGACATCTTGCTGTTCATATTAACTTTCATCTATGTTTATCACTGCTCTATTGATTTTTATTATGATCACTCTCAAACACATTACTAGTCGGCCTTATCAACCATACTGTCTCTTATGAATTTGCTGTTCTTTAACACTTGTTTTGTCACTTTATTGATGTCTTACTTATTCCTTAATTCTCTTCTTAATCAATGTTTATGATTATTTGATTATTAACAAACCTTTGAAGTCACTACACCATAACTTTTCTCCACTCACTGTTTATGGTTTCTCTGACTTGTCTATTCTTTACAAGTTGTATGTCTTGAATTGATTTATGAGGATTTGATTTATCTTAAGTAGTCTCTGCCTTAAACAAATTTGCTGCTTACAATAAAATTAATCGGCCTTGGTAATCTGCAAACTTGTCTATGTTCCCATACTCAGAAAACTTGTAATCATCCTTTGTAATCTGTCATGAAGTCGACCATCATGTTTATCACATTTCTTGTCTTTCTGACTTCAGTCACTGCTACTTATGATTTTCATTGTTGACTAACCAAACTTGTATCATCACAGTCATTGCACAACCTTACGTTCGTTGTTGTAAATGTTGTATCGCTTCTCTTTAAGTCACAACTAAATTGTATCTATCGAACCATAATCAAGCCGGTCTGTCTTATAACCAAGTTGGCTATATTTAATACATGATATTATAGTTGATTCTATTGATATTCATTGATGTCTATCTTCTGCTCTTTTCAAGGAAATTGCTTTTGCACATAATAACCACTGCATATCTGTTTGCCCATTTTCTTTGAAGAGTCTGGATCATCTTCCCTATTGTGTCTTGATCTATTTTATGCTTTCTATACAATTCTTGGATCATCTCTCTTTGACGTTAGTGACGATTCCATATTAATGATAACATTTCAATGATATACTTCTCATCTTTGACATCAATGACAAATATGTCTTCATTAACGACATTCCAACAATCTCTTTCATTTATAAAAATAATGACTATCTTCTTGACATCAATGACAAACAATTTAACATGTCATGCCCAATTATGATATGAACATAAGTCAATTACTAAATGTTCCCAGCCAAGGGATATACTCAAACCACTCCAACAATGCATCCATAGCATTGGAAATTTAAAACTTCAAATTTTCCATACAAACAATTTTACAAGAGAACAAAGAGAAAAATGTTGAAGCAAATTGTGACACAAACCACCAAGGATGACCAATTTTTCCTAGCCACATGCATGACCTAACAAGAACACACAATCCAATGATATTTACTCAAAACCTAAAGTAAAGCACCCAAACCATACTATCCATTGAATCAAGGAGGATGACCAATTTTTCCTTGCCACGTGCTTGATCAAGGAGGAAGCAGCACCTCCAAAGTGGACTGAGGGATGGAGTGGACTGAAATCTTGCCTATTCATGGGCCGAGAGGTGAATGATTGCTCGTGGGCTTGAGGGACTTTCAAGTATGCCACCCCAAAATGCAACACTCATGGGTCAGGACATGTATGAGTGCTCCTAGACTTGGGGGTCTTCTCAAGTACGCCACCCCAAGATGGCTGGATGAGGACCGACCCATGCTCTCGCAATACAAGGACAACCATCCTTGAGATTGTGTTTAGTAAATATTCCCAACAAATTCCTAGTACAGTTGATATTGGAATATGCCTCAGAATAATTTTAAAATGATATTGAGGTATTTAATTTAAATAGGAATGATGATTGTATGAATTTAGGTGTTATCATGGATTATTGATAATGATTTTAATGTCAATTTATAGTGATTAATATTGTTTGCGGGACCTATACCAAGATTATCTTATAAAGGGAATTCTTATCTTAGTTTGGAATTGTTGTTTAGGGTAAAAATCAGTAATATCCCAAAAGGGGACATTACAACATCAATCATATCAATGGAACATTTGAGCATGATGGATCCTACTCCTAAACTCAAATTGATGGGGATAAAGTTAATATGATTTGAATATGTTAAATCACCACTCAAAGTCAATGCCTACTCCCATAGGCAAAAGAGTCATAAGCTGCAATTGGGAGGAGAGCATGCCTACAAATCACACTTAGAACTAGACTTGCATAGACAAATCAATGACAAAGCTTTATGCAACTGAGCATTATTAGTAATCCATCTCAAAGCTACAAATTACAATAACCCACATGAAATGAAAGGAGGACCATTATAAAGTCTTGCAATGTTTTAAAATGATGTCACATACTCATGTACTTTTTATTACATTCACTCCAACAAATAAGGCAAGAGAAAACCCACAACTAGGCTCAAAGATTTCCATGAATCATTATAGTTTGCGATGAACACACACAAATCTTCTCTTGAAAGCCTTGTAGTTTACAACATGTGATACTATCACTTGCAAATTCAATTAGCAAATATTGAAACCCTAGAATGACCTAAGACACTTGCAGTCAAATAGATAGTAGGGTGGCCATCCCTTGTTATAAACAATATTCCTATATAAATTGCCTTCAAATTTCATTGCATCTAGTTGACTAAGCAAGGTCAATGGGGTCCTTCACAAACCAATGCATTAAATGAGCTAGGACATCCACCTCCAAAAGAAATCCCTCTTGAATCTAATGTTGGATGACTTGGAGTGGCGAAAACATCTTTCAAGTGCTCAAAAGTGTAGCCTAGTATCTACATGTAGACCTACAAATGATAGTGCCTCTTTTCTGGTTTTCATGGTGTCCATCCCTACTTACATCATCATCACATGGTTCTCCATTTGGATCTATGCCTCTAGGAACCTTGAAATCATTTTGGTGTGATTAGGGCAATTGTACAAAACCATTGTATTCAAACTTACACATTAATAGTGCATTGGGTCATGAAGGAAAGTAGTAGCATTGGGACCCAAAACTGTTGATCATAGTTTGCAAACTCGAAGAGTTCGAGTACTCGCAAGTTTTTTGCTCCATGTTGACGGGAATAATCATTATGTTATGTTGTTATATTATATTTATGTTGTCGTCGGTAATAATGAGTTACGGCGGTCAGTTAGTTAGCCGACGGGTAGGTAGTTGGAGTCGCGACAGTTGTGTCGTACCCCTTCGGGTATTATATATTGTGTACCTTTTCTTCGAAAGGAGCATGTTAGTCGTGTCAGATGTAATGTTATAAGCACTTATTGTACATGGACTGTGGAATTAATACAGAGGCTGGTTATTTAATGTATTTCCATTATGTTCTGTGCATTTACTTTCTGCATTTAACCGTTTACCCGAGAGGGCAAACATTTGGCGCCGCTGCCTAGACGTACTCAGGAACAGAAGACACGGATGGCGCACAGACACAATGGGCCTACCCGTTGGTGAAGTAAACCCGGAGGCCGACGACGCGCGGACAGAACTTTACACAGGAGAAGACACGGCAACGCGAGAATTTTCAATTTTGCTCCAGGTAGCCATTCAGACATACGTTCGACGAGAAGCGGCAGAGGCAGAAATCCCACCAAGCGCCGTGTGGACAGCGCTGGAGGTTAGCCCGGCAGTAAACCGGTTAATGAACCACCTCCCCCAGTTGCTTGCACAGGCATCGCTGGCACAACAGGCCCGCCTGGAGGAGATTGCCCAGGAAGAGCGACAACAATAAATCCTGCAACGCTACGAAGAGAACAGCCGACGGGAAACGGAACGAGACGGCGCCAGGCCAGGAGGAAATTGAACCTTTGACTTATGCCCAATAGCCTAAATAAGGACAAAAATAAAAAGATACAGAGTGACGAATGGGAAGTGGCACAAACCGCGCTGAATCTCAGACAGCAGATAGAATGAAGGTGTAGGCTAAGGCAGCTTGCCGAGGGACGACCGGCCGAGGGGTTGCAGGAGGTGTCACGGAGGTTGCAGAGGCAGAGATAGACGGAGAGAACTACACTGTCTACACTGTTGTAGGGCTGCCAGAAGGAGTCACGGAGGGTGCCGAAGGAGAACTCTACAGTTCGCCAGAATACCACCATAGGGTAAGAAGCCGCGAAGAGTTGGTGGAACAAACAAGGCGAAGTCTAAACCTGATCGACGCTACCAGAGACTTGCTAAAGAATTTGTCCATTTCAGAGGACAACCGGAGGGAGACAACGGAAGGTGACGGTACGACCGAAGGTGCCGAGGGAGCACAAGGGTACCATACGGGAGGCAATTTGTTTGGTTCGGTGTCAGCAACTTTTTCTAGAGGACCCACGAGTGGAGGTTCAGTTGCAGGAGGCGGAGGATCGCTAGGTACAAGCACACAAGGAATTAGAGGAGCGAGACCCAGCGGTGGGATGGCGAGTAAACAAAAATTGCCAAAGTTCACAGGGGAGGGCAAGGAAGACCCCTTACGGCACTGCCGTACATGTGAAACCATTTGGTCCGCCAACGGAGTAACAGACCAGGATGACTGGGTACAGCAGTTTCCAGCCACGTTACGAGGAGTTGCCATAGATTGGTACTCCAATGTGGACAAGCAAAAAGTGGCCACGTGGGCCAATCTACAGAAGGAATTCACGGGGGAGTTTCGGTTGCTCCGTGATGACAATGAAATTGTAACGGAGATATACAGTACCAAACAAGGTACCAGGGAGACAGTACGGGCATACAGTCGGAGGCTGAAAGAACTCTTGGGTAAAATGGAAAGCCAACCCGCAGATGGATTGAAGAAACGATGGTTCGTTGAAGGGTTGAAATCCTCCCTACGGAGGAAGATGAAAATTGTACCCCCGACGTCATATGACGATGCTTATAATAGGGCGATGGACTTGGAGAGCGAACACAAAACATCAAAGAAGAAGAAAAGTAATAAATCCTCATCCGAGGATAATGACTCTTCACACGAAAGCAGCAGCGATGACGAGGCTGGCAAACGGGTGCAAGCGCTCCAAAAAGACATGGAGCGAATGAGAAAGGAATTCAAAATAATGAGAAGCACTGGTCGAAACGAAGGGGACATATGGTGCACTGAGTGCACAGAGGAAGGGCACACAAAGGGTACTTGCCACAAGAAGGCATTCTGCGAGATTTGCCAAGTGATGGGACACTCCACCAAGGAGTGCCCATACAACATGAAAACCCGAGGTACGCAAATGAACCAGGTGCTGTTCACGGAGCAGGCCACAACATCCACACCAGCGGGTACCGGCCAACATACTAACACAACGGCATCATCTGGAGGATACCGGGACAACAGACGCGGCGGCAGAAGGAGTAGCGACAATAACAATAACGGAAGCCGTATCCAGTATGACGCCAAGGGCCAGCCAGTTATCCAATGTAGGGCCTGTAATCAGTAGGGGCACTTCGCCCGTGATTGCACGAAGGAAGCCACCCCTCAGCACCTCTGCCATTGGTGTGGGCCAGGCGACCATGAGGACGCAAATTGCCCGCAGGCAGGGGTTAATCTCCTCAACATTGAGAAGGCTGAGAAGACTGGTGAGAAAGAAGTACTGGCGATCACCCGCGCCCAGACGAAAAAAGCCACTTATCCCGACCCCCGTATGGAGAAGGAGAGATTACGGGAGGCAAAGGCCAATATTGAACGTGAGATGACGACCGAACGACGGGACAACGAGGTGGCGAGTACATCATCCCATATGGAAGCGGAAAATAACATCATTGGGCAAATCTTGCAGATGGAGGTGCCGATAAAGGTGAAAGACCTTCTAGACTCTATGCCACAATTGAGGACTGCCATCCTCACCAATGTGCAAAGCATCGCAGCGTCGAGGGCACCACAGGTACGGGTTCCGGCCACCGCATCGTCGAGGGCACCACAGGTACGGGTTCCGGCCACCGCATCGTCGAGTGCACCACAGGTAGGGGTTCCCGCCACCGCTTCGAAGAGTACACCACAGGTGGAGGTTTCCGTCAGCCCTTCGACTGACCCGATGTTACTAGCCTTGAGCAGTGGTAGACACCCAGCTGTGGTAGAAATGGGTATCCGTGGGACCATTCTGAAGGACACCATTGTGGACGGGGACACCACCATGCGGTGGAACCACCGACGGTGACACCACCGTGCGGTGGTTCCACCGCACGGTGACCCCACCGTGCGGTGGAACCACCGACGGTGACACCACTGTGCGGTGGGTGCCACCGAAGGTTGTTGCTGAGACATCAACCCACCACCGCACAACACCGAACCCCACCGCACAGCAAGGGATAGAGGAGGAGGAAGACGCACCGCACGGCCCGACCACGCACCGCACGGCCCGATCAACATGCACAGCAAGGGTTACGCACACCAACGCGCAGCAGCCGCAAAAGGAAAAAGAAAAAAAAAGACCAAGTCCGCACAATCCACACAGCCACGTAAGGGCAAAACGACCGCCACAGGTAGACCAAGCAGCCGCACGATTGGAGGTGCCAGTGTTGTTGTTGACCGGAGGTGTGTTCGTACAATAAGAAGGGTGTCAACCGCACGGGAAGGTGGCCGCACGATTGGAGGTGCCAGTGCTGTTGTTGACCGTACAGGGAGGTTGTATGGCCGGGGTGCCATCGGGGACATTACAGTGCCAAAAAAAAAAAAAAAACGACGACGGCCAAATTTAAAATGATTTGCTGAAGTCTGGAGCCTAGACACTGAAAATATTGGAGTGTAGAAGAAGGGTTTTGACATCATAAAATATCACAGAAATGATGCGCGCCATGGACTTTCGTGGGGTTCTGAAGGTTGTAAATTGGTGTTGCCCCAGGACCCCACGAGGGGCGCTGCCCCTAGACCCCCAGTTTATTTTTGAGCTACAAAGTACCACGGGAAGTGTTGTGGTTGTTCCGTACGGTGAGAAAGAAGCTTGACGCTAAGCATTGGCGGGAAGCCATAAGCCGTAGAGGGAGACGGATTTGGAGGTTGGGAACAAACAGAGTTCGAGGGAAGGCATTGCAGGTCCGCACAGTTGTATGACACCAGGGAGTTATTCAGTTCAGTTTTTGGCCTTTGGGGAGTGTGATGGAGGATTTGAGGTGTCTCCTAGCATTTGTGCCAGCGGATTGTGGCCACCTCCAGGCATGACTGGTACACTTTGAGGAACTTGGAGTATGTCTCGGCTGGACGTGAGGTTGCTGTGGTGGATGCACAGAGGGCTCGGGAGGAGCTGACCACCAGGTTGGAGGCAATAGTCGCGTGAGACTTAGTTCAGCGTACCCAGGAGTTGGATGCTGAGAGAGCAGCACGGGTGGCTATCGAGGACAAATTGGCTAGGGAGACAGTATCATTTGAGTAGCAGTATCATTTGGGTTAGGCACAGGAGGACTGTGATGGCAAAGGAAGCAATATTGGTGAAATCCGCACTTGAGCATCGGATGGTAGCAGAAAAGGGTTTTCAGGCAAGGACGCAGGAAGTGTATAAGATCCAGGCCCGACTGGCGTCAGCAGTTCCTGCCGTTCATCTCTATTTTGTATTAAGTCGTCGGAGTCAACTTCTTTTCTTGGGGGGGATGATGTTGACGGGAATAATCATTATGTTATGTTGTTATATTATATTTATGTTGTCGTCGGTAATAATGAGTTACGGCGGTCAGTTAGTTGCCGACGGGTAGGTAGTTGGAGTCGCGACGGTTGTGTCGTACCCCTTCGGGTATATATATTGTGTACCTTTTCTTCGAAAGGAGCATGTTAGTCGTGTCAGATGTAATGTTATAAGCACTTATTGTACATGGACTGTGGAATTAATACAGAGGCTGGTTATTTAATGTATTTCCATTATGTTCTGTGCATTTACTTTCTGCATTTAACCGTTTACCCGAGAGGGCAAACACTCCATTAGTACTCACAAGGTTTATTCACTGAGTTTTTTGCCCCTAGACCCCCACCAAACTCATTTGATACATTTTGTAGTTGTATTTTGCATAGAATGTTTTTTTTTTTAATTACATTTTTTCAAAAATTTAAGTGTTTTTTAAGTTGTCGAGTTTTTGCTAAGTACTCTCTAAGTTGAAAATATTTGTCTTGCCAAGTACTCTTCAAGTTTGAGCAGCATCATTAGGAAGGTAAAACTAAGGTTCATCAATAGATAATAGAGGGTTAAAGGTCAACAAGCGAGGGTGGATAAGTTCTCCTACACTTTGGACTCAACTCTAACTAAGAAGGGTGTTCTAAAAGGTATCCTAAATATGATTGAAGGTGCTGAAAATTAGGAAATATAACAACTTGCAGCTATATCCAATGTGATTTTAAACCAAAGGATGTCAATGTTTTAAAGACTAACCATTTACACTAATGACCTCTCATATAGTTGATGATGACATCATTGCAAGAAGTACAAAATGAAAACCTATATGCATGATTTGCAAAGTGATTTACCTGATAAGGTTCTCAAAAGATGGTTGCCTAATCATGCTAATAAATCATGAACTGTAAATATATCAAAACTAATTAGGAATTGTAGGTAAAGGGTTTTATTTGTTTAAAGAGTGATTAAATGACTTGTTTCTTGGACCGGTGCCTATCCAATGGGTTATGGAGTCACAATTCACAAGAGAGGAAAAACAACTAGAAGCATAGAAAAGTTGATCCAAGCATAAAATGCATCAAGAACAACTAGTTATCAAAGACAAAACATACTTAATAATCCAACATTATACAAAGTAAATCCACATGTACGAAAGAGATGATCATTACAAGACTTACAATGTATTAAAAATGTTTACATCTATCAAATCTACACTACATATTAGCAAGTGTGATGAGAGAAAATCTAAGCAAAACGCTACAAATTCCCCGAGAAGTACACAAACATCTTGAAGATATTAAAAACCCGACACCCATTACAATATCATGAACTATGGATGCTTCAAAAACTCATTGTCCTCTAAGAATTGGACATTCAACACTTGAAACCCTAAAATCTACCTGGCACATGAAATCTATTGGAAACAATGATGATCAACCCCTAGAATGAAGGAGAAATATTATATCAACAAAGAAATCCATGCCCTTTGCTACTCGCAAAAATTAGCTTCAATTCTAAACTTTCAAATGACCTACTGCATTGATGGTAGTACATGCAAGAGATCATATTCTACTCCTAAGAAATGCATATTGAGTCACTCTTTGGGCAAGATAACATCATTTAAATGTTGTAGGATCAAACCTAGCATCAATGGAGTGATCTAGACATCATTGGGACATGTGAGATCGATTGTTGAGAGTTTCCAAGCACGACAAGCCCTTTAGTAGGTTTATGGAGTCCAAGTGGGACCTTGGAACCAAATTTGAGAGTTTATGCCTAACGAGAGCCTAGGGCTGGGAGGAGCCTAAAGAGTCACACTTGAGAGGATGAAAGTCGAGAGTGGGAAGGGAAGTAGAGATGGAATCATTAGGGAGAGTGAAGAGGAAATTCAGGATCGGGTCCCAAGAGGGATCATGGACCGAGGATGGGAGCACCATGGGGACTAGGGTTAGGGAGGAAGTGGAAACCAAGACCAAAGAGATAGAGGCAAGCACTGGGGCAAAGGAGGAAGTCAAAACCGGGATCAAGGATTGGACAAGGAATAGGAACTTCAGAATCAAGGTAAAACTAGCACCAAGGGCCAGGTGCTAAGATCCAAAATTCTCCAGAGTCCTCAACTCCAAGGGGGTAAGAACAAAGGGAGATGAGGCACCTAGAGGGATGAAGAATGTTGGGACCAAGGGCATCAAGGGGAATGGGGACCTTGAGAGTTAACCCTTGATCCCCATTCCTACCAAGGGTCCACGCTCCGTAAAGCAGCATTGGGGAACAAGGGCTCTCAAGGTTCCACGGAGTTCCAAAACTCCAAGGCAATACATTGCAGGGATTGGGGGTTGTACCTTGGTCCTAATCAATTCTTCGTCTCAAGGCCCAATAATACATAGGAAGGCTATGAAGAGTTGGAGTTGAAATTAAGAAAGAACCAAGAACCTCGAGATCTAGGTTCCAAGTCTAACGACAAGCCCATAGCCCCAAGAGGACAGAGACTCAAAAGAAAACAAAAACACCAAAGAGTCCACATTAAACACCTAAGCTTCAAAACACAGAGAGATGCACAAGAACATCAAAAAGAAAAATTTAAAAATTTTGCAAGGAGCTAGCTAAATTTTATAGATTTTTGAAGGGGCCCCAACAAGTAGGGAGTTTGGTTCAATTTTAGAATTCTTAGGTGAATGTGGAAGTTGAACTTGGACACGTCCAATAAAGGTTAGAAAGTCAATCAGAACCTAGAAGGAAGGGGTGAAGTTCTTGGAATGGAGGGAAAGTCTATAGGGATGAAGAAAGGTGGAAAATTGAAATTGCAAGGAAAGGGAGCAGGGGAAGAAGTCCATGTAGGGTCCACATTTCTACAAAAGCTAGCTAGAGGAATTATGCAAGAATGTGGGAAAGAAGGGAATACAAAAAAGTATGCAATGATAGCAAACTTGCCTACAATGTCCAAATATTTGCGAGGAATGAAGGAAGCAAAATTGTGGACATGCAAGGATGCAATATTGGGAAGGAAGTAAGGAAAAGTAAACAGATACACACGAGATTTGCAAGTCCACAAGGAAGCACTAGGAAGTTTGAAATTTTTCAAGTAAGGCGCTAGGAAGTTTGAAAGTTATCAAGAAAGTGAAAGGTGGAAAGAGGTAAGCAATTTGTAGCAAGTGCAAAGGTGCATTGGACTTTCACAAATCTGCAAGGGGAATGAAATGTGAATTAGATTTGCAAAGAACCAAGGGACATCCGGACATTCACACAAGTTTTGAAACTCTACAAGGAAAGAAGAAAGACAGAATGTAAAAAGTGGAGGGAAGGGAGAAATTTTCCAAAATGTGGAAACATCCATGAGAGTTCTAAAACTATACAAAGAACAAGAAAAGAACAAAACCCCCCAAAAAAAAATTTGAAACTTCACTAAGTCAACCCAATATGAGGATTTTAATGAGTGTAAAACACAAATTTGAGCATAACATGAACAAACTAGCCCATTTATGATTTCTCAAATTGGTAATCTCTGATAGACTAAAAATGGGAACACAAAACAGCATGAGATAGACAAATTTGCATTTTAGAACAGAAGAAATAGTGCCAACATAATGGATACAAGCGATGAACAGCTGTAATGTCCCCTTATTGAAATAGGATTTATTAATAAATAAAATAATAAATTAAAATATAAAAGACAAAGTAAAATTTAAATTTAATATAATTAAAATTTAGTTAAGTTTAATGAATGGTCAAAAGGCATGAAATGAAAAGTTGTAACTCTCTCAAACATGAGATATAAAAGGGAGAGAAGAGAACTTCATTTGGGGAGAAAAGGGACGAAGGAAGAAAGAAGGGAGCAAAAGAATTAAGGAAGCATTTATGGGAATAAGATAAGGAAGTGACTCTTTCAAAGGGGTAGCAATGATGAAGGATTGTGACTCTTTCGAAGGGCGGTAATTGTGAAAGGTTGTGACCATTATGAAGAAGTGTGATTCTCCCTCATATTGGAGGATATAAAGGGGAGAAGTTTTCATTTGAGAAGGAAGGATCCATGGAATAGAACAAAACATCTGAAGCATTAAAAACAGATATAGGAGCATACCTAAATTAGAATGATAAGAAAATCTGGAAGAATGATATGAACATTTATCAAAGAAATCAAAACACAAATACAAATCTGCAAACAATAATCAAGTAGGCATTTAAGGAAAAGAAGAGGAAACATTGAATCAATAACCAGAGAACCAGACTTGATGGAATAGAAAGGATTCTAATACCCAGAGAACCAGACTTGATGGAATAGAAAGGATTCTCATACCCAGAGAACCAGACTTGATGGAATAGAAAGGATTCTCATACACACATATATATATATTTGAGTATAGGCATCAGATCAGATTGATATAAACAGCAGACCTGTGCATTTACAAGGTGCTTGGGTAAAAATATAGGAATATCCCAATAGGGGACATTACAACAGCCTTCTATTTATACACTATGATGTAGATCAAATAAACACTAGGACTTACATCCCGAACTTTAAATGTATGAGTATACCACAACATTGACGACTCAATGAGCTCAACAAGATAGGTTTCATAATTCAAATATACTTAAGTACCAAATTAACCAATGTTTTCCTCTCTTCTATGCAACCTCAACAATCCATTACGTGTCTATGCACCATTCATTTAACAAACTCAACTACACTAGTCAAAAAGTCAAACTTTGTTGGTTCCAAATCCTACTATCCAAGACTATTCTCAAACTTGGAACCATAAACTCCCTAGGGAACACAACCTCATGTCCATACATTGAAAGGAACATAATGTGCCTCATTGTAACTCTTTATCACTCTATTAACCCCCCTCCTGCCAAGACTATAACGGGATTTCCTTTTCTAGATGGAGGCACGTACAACATGCGGGCAACTACCATAGCCTACTCCAAATCAACAACCACCTAGCACATTAATGGATTTGTTGATGATTTTGCTTCAAACCATGAATCTCTAAAGGCTATCTCATGCAAGTAACCATCTAAAACAGTGAGCAGAAACATTTCTGCTGTAGCATCATTCATATTTATGGTCTTTCCATGATGAAGATGCAAGTGGAAGTCAAAACATCAACTTTCAATATTTCCATTGCAACCACAATGCCTAACACTTTAACTCAACAAGGAATTTGTCAACCTACGAAACACTATTTGTATTACTTTGAATGAATTCACTATTGGTGTAAATAGTGTCATTAAATATCCAGCTAGTAGTTAACCACTTCCTAGGATGACCTATTCACATTAGCTAAAGTTTACTTAGCGGTTATTTAGATTTTTGTCTCACCTCATGTGGTTGAGACATGTGTACTGACCTAGTGAGACACCTCTTGCATACACTTATGCCACCTACCTACACACTTGTCAAGTGTGCTCATAAGTGTCAACTTTATGTAGGGGTAGTTAGTCATTGTGTTTTACCTTCTATCTTCACTTGCTTGCCTACATAAGCCAGCCTTCTATGTACATTTAAATCATCTCTTGATGATATCAATTTAGCTTATTGTGTGCATCAAATTTGTGGAAGTTCATTTCTGGTATTTTGCTTGTTGATCTTGGAAATCACAACATTCACCACCAACAAAATCTAGAGCGTTTGAATATTATTCCATGCATGTTTCTCTTGGACATGGTCTATAAATTTTTAATTCATGCACTCAACTAGTCACTACAACTAGGGATGTATCTAGATTAACATACTAATAGCAACTAGCAATAAATGTATCCTAATTAACAACGTCATGTCACCTACAAATACCATTAAATGAGGCAGTGACTTAAAGCAATGCATTGAGTCCCCTAAGCAGTCAACTGTAATTCTTCAAGTTGCAAACAATACAACACAAAGCCCAAATACAAATACACCCACTTTTCATCATCCTTGTACACATATTTTTTAAATTTCATCCCTTGACATTTTCTAAGTCCTAACACAATGAAATTTAAAGCTCTCTAAAAGACACTAGGGATTTTAAGGAAATATCATCCATCCTTGTTGGACTTTCATTCTTGCTTGCCATTGCACAAATAGAAATGAAGATTGATTAGTGAAAGTTCCAAAGTGGTTGATTTGTTGTTCCTATGCATTTGCAAAAGCCCATTTGATGCCAAGGAAATCGTAGAGGGAGATTTCATCAAAAGAGGTAGGTTTTTTTCAAGTTTTTGGTTTTCTTTTCTATATTTTATTTTTTCAAAAGAATTCTTGATTTGTTTCCATTCTTTTAGAAATTTGTCTATATATATATATATATATATATATATATATATATATATATATATATATATATATATATAGGCATCTAAAAATGGTTAACGCTTGCGGCGCCATACTTTAACATGTTCGTGTAACCTTCTTTTAGGGTTTTCGCATCTTATTAACACTTCTTCTATGTCGTGCATTCGATCTTTATCATTTGTCGACATCTTGTCATTCTTTTGCATTTCTTCCCCCTTCAACCGCGTTTCTCACATTCTCAATTAGGTCTTGTTGATATCATCTTCGAATTACAATCTTTGGTCATAATCAATCCTATCATATCATTTGGACATCATTAACCCTTCTTGATGTCGAATTAGGGTTTTGTTTTCAATCTTTGTCGTTGTCAATCATTTTATCATGTCGGTTGGACATCGTCAACCCTTCGCCATGTCGAATTAGGGTTTTGTCCTTGGTCTTTATCATCTCCTGTCATCTTGGATCAATTATCAGTCATCCTGGATCATGTTGAATCTGTTATCAATCATCATCTCTCATCAATTTGGATTGATTAGTCGTTGGTCCTCGTTAATTGGCATCTGTCATTCATGATCTCTTGTCAATTTGGATCGATTAGTCATTGGTCCTCATCAATTGGTGCCTATCAATTTAATATCCTTGTCAATCTTGGTCAATTTGTCATTGATCTTTGTCAACCAATATCAGTCATTTATCAACATTGGTCCTTTGCCAACCAAAATCATGATCAAACCACATTAATTGCTTATTGTCATGACCTAATTGATAGTCCTTTCATTTCTATTTCATCTTCTAGGGTCTTATGATTTATTCATTTAATCCTATTCATCATTTCTCTTCTAGGCTAAATAAATTTATTTATTTAATCCTAAGTCTCCTCTTGTCACAATTAAATATTTATTTAATTGCCTAATTGAATTTCCTCCCTTTTTGTGAGTTAATTAATGAATGAAAACTTATTAATTAATTCACCTAATTTCTATTTCATCATTTCTAATTTTCCTAATTTCCTAATTCCTAATTTCCACCTCATTTTCTAATTTGCTAAATTCAATTTCCACCTAATCAAGTCCTCTCCCTATTTTTGTGCTTCGGTGGGAGCATGAATTTCTCATGCGTCATACCTTTGGCATAGCAAGATGTCATAGGCTTTTAGTCCTCTAACCTTTGCATTGGCAATATGTCATAATTCATGACATAGAAGGTGTCATAATCTTCTTCCTTCAACTCAATTTTGCCATTTTCGAAATCAATTGCCGCTAATATCAATTTCATGCTAATTTTGTCCTCTCTCCAATTTCTCTATAAATTGGATGTCTTTTCTTAATCATTTTGAATCAACCACATTTTCAAGTATCCTCACGCTGTTGAAATCAATCTCGCTTCATGCTTTTGCACTTGTAGGTGAGATCCACACAAGCCCAATTTGGAGGAGAAAGTAAGCCAATGAAGAGACATGGAGGAGATGCTTTGATGTTTTATGGTTTGCATTTGTTTTTGAGCATCTTGTCTTCATACCTTTATTGTGTGTATTAGGATTACTTTCATTCCAATTTAGTTAGGTGGTTGGCTAGTTTGGTATTGCTTTGATGATTCCTGATTTCCTAGTCACTATATAATATAAATATATATATATATATATATTCAATTCTTCGAGTGTGTTGTTTATTGAACTTGTTGGCATGGGTATTAGTTATTACAATGGCAACCAGTTCTATCTCCATTGGTTGACCCCACTTCAAAATATAGTGAAAAGCTATTTTTGCCACATCCCTATCTAGTAGGCATCAAAGCTTGCCTAGGAAAAAATGGTGTACCCATTCCAAAAGCATAAGTCATGGAATATATTAATGAGTAAAAAAAGCAGATCAAACATGAAGCTGCAAATAAAATCATCCTTTGTTAAAGAAAGGATCTCAATGAATGAAGCTCTCTCCACCGCCCTCTAATCTTCAACCTACAAAGAGCCACCCATTTTTGGCCAAACCTGAAGAACAACCCATGGCCTTTACACATAAGAGATCAAAGAGACTGTTGGAAATGGCATTTTAAAACAAGTTTCAAGAGATTGTCGATCAACACATAGCAAGATGTCTCTATGCAAATGGGTTGGTTTTCAATGTTGTTCGCTCACCATATTGGAAACAAATGGTGAAAGCAATTAATGAGGCTCCAAAAGACTACAAGAGAAGGTGCATAGTACCTTATGAGAAAAAAAGGTGAAATTTGTAGAGGAGTCTTTAGAGCCCACAAGGGATTCATGGACCAAAACAGAGGTGTCCATTTCCAATGGATGGAAAGATGCAAGAAATAAGCCATCGATCATTGTTATTGTAGTGACCCCTAAAGGGGCAACGTTTTGAGAGCAATGGATTACAAAGAGGAGGTGAAGGATGGTGCATTTATTGCTAACATTCTCATGATAGTCATTGAGGAAGTAGACCCTTTATGCAACTTATAACAAAAAATGCCAAAAATTGTAGAGCAGCTAGGTTATTGGTTAAAGAGCATTTGTTACATCCTCTTTCTACAATGGTTTTATTTTTTGAATAATGCAATTGTGTGTTTGGTTAAACATTGATATTTTGTTACTTCCATATGTGGATGAGTAATCTTAAGTATAAATTGATAATTAGACATGAATAAATGAATAATTATTTTGGCAATGTCTATCTTTTCTTTATGTAATTATATATGTGATTAATGAGAAGATAAGATTGGACTAACTATTCTCATGTGAACAAGTGGATGTAGGATAAGCCACACCCTCAGGAAGGAATGAGAGTATCATCAAGGAGAGGATTGCAAACTGTGAAAGAGACCAAACTTGCCATTGAGCCTTGAGTCGTAAGATAAGTTATTAAAATTCGACCGTTACCTTGGCATTTAAGGAGGTTGTCTTATCTTGTCAGTCAATAAGCGGTTGGCCTTTTTCCTTTATTGTCTTTAGAGGTTTGTGTAAACTGATAATTTTAATGAAAGATATAACTGGAGCATAATTCTCACCTCGCTGTTAAGCGCATTAATTTAATATATAAATATAAACATAGATAAGAGTACATGTAGCATACATATATCTATACATATATGTGTTATGTATAGGTGCATTCTATTATTATAGAATAATATATATATATATATATATATATACATGTATGTTATATGACTCCAAGTGTGAATATGTCTATATATTAAATTAATGGGAATGGATTTCATTATTATTAATTATGATGTCGGTTAAGTCGAGCTTGCATATTAATGAATTAGTAAGACGCCACCCTGAGCAGTCTTTTGCTTGCTCAACATTCTTGATGCCTTCTTGATGGCATTACTTTAACTCATTATGATATATTCGTAGAGATCATTGTCTTGGGGATTCTTTTTCCATGCTCGAGGAAGAACTTCATTATTATTTCACTCTATGAAAGTTCTTTTAGAACATAACGGAGGTACCACATTTTGTCTGCATAGAAGATACGTAGCATGACTACTCTCAACTTGCATTGAATCATAACACTTAGCTCTAAATATGGAGAAAGGAAATATCTTCATCATATAGTTCTTTCATTTTAGAATCACGGCATTCTACAATAGCGGTGAACACGTGGGAAGAAGATTGTTCATTCCTCTGAAGAAAAGTGTCTTTATCTACATCGCCGAAATGCAGGCATGATTAATCTTCTTTTCTTACATCTTTTTTGAATTGATCTTGCATTTGTTCGATCTCATATAGTTGAAAAACATTATGCACATACTGTTGATTGCTTTTGTAATATATAGAGTAAACGTTTACTCATTTAACCAAGCCTGCGTGCATGTGGATAGGAATTAGTTTGCATCAAGAAAGAAACTCGCCACAACATGCCACCTACATACCTCAGCCATGGCATAGCAGAGAGGCATGTACAAAACTTTGCACAGAAATAATAATGAAATCGAGAACATTAAATCTGCTTGGTAGCTAAAGCTTGAATGAATCTAATACTTTAAATCCTTAATAAATGAACACTTGGGACCACTGTGAATTGAGGTTAATCAAAAGTTAGATCGATAGCAACAGATGCCTAGGTCTCGAGACTAGTCCATAATGTTTATAAATGCAAGCCAAGATGGTGTAGGCTTAAGTTAGTTAATAACCAGAATATTGACTGAACCAAAGTTTACCTAATCAGCTATACATGTTCAGCAGAACAAGAAAACTAAATTATTTGTTAATGAGATTCCTTGAAGTCAATTGAGTCAATTATGAGTCTATGGATACAGCCATGGTTTGAACTTTTATGTCACAATACTATGAAGGCCATAATAACCATGAATGCCAATTGACGTGAGACTGTATACAATTTAATGATTAGAAACCAATGGGTCAGTTGAACCTAGATGTCATGATTTCAATGGATCAGTCAATCTCTAGATGTGCAAATCGAGTAAGGGTGGTGATTACTGACAGCACATTGTCATGCTAGTTAAATTGAAACCTTGGCCAAGGTGGTGCTTCTTAAAGCATGCAATCGTTAGTTCACAAGAACCAGATACACCTACTACTCAAATGATAATACTAGTTAGGGGGTACCTATAGTGTGTGACCGACTAGGTTCCTGTAGGTTCTAAACACCAGATGACAAGATGGCAACTAGGTCTAATCCTTAGTCTGCTACCCTCTCAAAGCGTAGGGCTGCTTCCAAATGGAAGATGTGCGGGAGACTACCAAGTCTATGGTTGGGTGGAAAAGCCCTTGATGATGCTCTCCCTCTTCTAGACTATGCTGAGGCTTGTTACAAGTTACCAGAAGGAAGCTTAATGAATTGTGATCTCTGAACTATTATCTTTTAACTTGATAGAGTAAAATTATTTATTGATATCTTTTTTCTCGTTTCAAGTAAATGACGTATAATTCTTTAACTGCTCATTTATAGTTTAACTACTTTTTCAATTGAATTATCTAGTTTCATTTTCTGATGAAAAGTAATTAGTTACTATTCTTTTTCAGCTGAAGTTGAAATTTGTTACTAATTGTAGCATCGTAAATTGTATCCGCATACAATTTCGTCCTCACCTAGACCTCACCTTAGCGTTTTGTCTTTCGATTCCTGATTATTGCTTTGATTCTACTCACACCTCCCATAGACCTATATTTTCACCTTCTCTCTTGTCTTTTCCCCAAAGCCGAGTCCTGATTCTCAAGTGCACTAGTCCTAGCTTAGGACCATGGCACCAAATATTCCTATTCCTCTCAATCAGGACCCAAATTTGGTCCTCACAACAATCACTTCGAGTGGGTGGGAATTTAGGTTCCGTGTCGGCCTGCTCTGAAAACTCAAATCGTTTTCGGACAGCTAGGTATAAAAGGAGGCCTACCCCTCTCATTTGAAGAACTAAGCTGATGAACTCAATCAAGATTTCAAATTCTAGTCAAGTGAGCAAGCAATCAAGCATCCATCAAGCATTGAAAGCGAAGCGAAGTCAAGTCCAAGCATTCAAGATGGCATCGATGATCAAACTTCTATGAAGACATTCTACATAACAACCTAAAACCCTTGTGTGAGGATCCAAGCAAGCTTCATCAAGGTATACACTTCAATTACAAGCATTCAATTTAAGATCTCGCCTTTCCCTCAAAAGGAAAGCATCTTGCTACAATTCAATTCTATTTCCATTACACTTATCATTTCAATTTCAAGGTTAATTCCTAAACCGGGGTTTGACCCAAGGCAAACCCCTATCCACAACCCCTTTTCCTCTCTTTCTGTGTGCAGGAAATTGATTCAAAAATTGTGATCGGAGATTCTGACGAAGTTGACAATGACGAACAGGTTCAAATTTCGAAGGAGCGAAAAGCGAAGGACCAAGGCGACCTACCAACATGGTCCCAAGAATTCTGCTTAATTTTTCGATAGTGGATCCAGTGTCTCCCTGATCCAGAAAAGATCCCACTTCCCTATCAGAGAGTTATAGGACCATGGCGACCTACCACCACAATCTCAACAATTCAGCCCGAATTTCTAGCAACAAGTTCTGATCCTCTTCTTCTACTCAGATCCCTGTCTGATATCTATAGCACTCTGTTATATCTGATTCACTTCAATTATTCATTGCTTTACCCTAAACTTAACAGTTTACATCCAATCTCAACTAAAAGAAAGTAAATCTAATCAATATTTCAGCCATTTTCCTAATTGCATTGTGGCTAGACCTATTGGATTTACCCCTTTTAATGTAATGGTTAATTTAGTAAGATTTGAGGTTTTATTATCTTAATTGGTAAAACCCTAATTTTACTACCCTACACTAACTGATTTATGGATGATAAATTAGTTCACTATTTTCCTTTATT
Source organism: Cryptomeria japonica (assembly GCF_030272615.1). Lineage (NCBI taxonomy): Eukaryota > Viridiplantae > Streptophyta > Pinopsida > Cupressales > Cupressaceae > Cryptomeria > Cryptomeria japonica. The sequence continues at coordinate 561,876,577 of NC_081415.1, forward strand.
ATTAGTTAGTGATTGTTACAGCATTATTCACACATTTTTTGGACACATAGTGCTATCCACTTTCTCAACCTTATGCTACAAAAAATTGATTGGATCAAATAGGTGTATGTTGAGGGTAATGAGATCCAAATGTTCATCATCAACTAGTACCACCATATGTCACAAGGCATATTCAAAACATTCTCAAATTTGGAGTTGTTGAAGGTAAGTGAACCAATAAGATTTATTTTTAATAAATAATGTTTCACTTTTTAAAAAAAAATTAATTTTACTTTTAATAAATTTCAAAAAAAATATTTTGATTTTCAAAAGGGTCGCTAAGACCCATTTTGCCTTGAACAAAATTGTCTTAAAATGACTTGTAAAGGTTCGTGAGTCACTTTTTAACATGGTCATCAACCCAAATTGGGCCAAATGGAGGCAATCTAGCACTACAAGCCAGAAAATATTAAGCGGATGATCCTAGATGATATTTGATGGGATCATGATGAATATCTCCTCAATTTCACTAAGCCCATATTGAGTATGATCCATTAAATTGACATGAATAGGCCTTGTTTGGCAAAAATATATGATCGCATTGAGTCAATAACTGAGAAAATGTAAGGTATCATAAATGCAAAAGGGCAAGATCTTGAAGAAACTTTCTTCAAACAACTACACAAAATTATTGAAGAGAGATGGAACAAAATGACCACTCCACTACATCTTTGTGTTGAGCTCCTTTGTGTGTCAACAAGAATTGCCACATATAGAAATGTTAAAATCAATGGCACAAGGCAACACTTTGTAGACTCTTCGTTGATCTTGATATGCAAGATGCAATGAGGATTGAATTCATGGATTTTGTACACTCCAACTACTTTAGCATTGATGCTCTTCGTGACAATTATAAGGTCAATGCTCACAATTGGTGGTACTTCCATTACCAATCATTCACACACTCACAACCTCTTGCGATCAAAAATCTTATTGCAAGTTTTATTAAAAAAAAAGTATCCTTCAAATTTCATTTATATTTTTTAATTATCTCTAAACTCTCTAATCTTTTCTTAATAGGTTGTTACTTCATCTACATCTAAGCGGAATTGGAGCATATATTCCATACACTTTGTAAAGCGCAATGAACTACACTCAAAAAAGGTAGGGGACTAGTTGTATGTGCATTCAAAATAGAGGCTCCTTTCACACAAACAAAGTGGCTACAAGGGGACACAAGGAAGTGGGATTTCGAGCTTGACCATACTAACTTGGATGCTTCCACCTTCCATCTTGCTGCACATGATGTTGAAGTGGAGCCAGGTAGCAAGCATGAGAATGCCAGTGCTAGTGCTAGTCCCAATGCCAGTGGCACTGTTTGTGGTTATTCTAATTTACCAATACTTACGTCATCTAATGTGAATGGTGATGATGATATTTTTGAAAAACCATATGATGATCAATGATGGCTGATTGTTGACGCTTGACATTATCATTTCTAAATTTTAATATATAATATATATCATGAAATTTGAGTTTGACTAATTGACATTGTAATATTTTTTATTTTTATGGTGGTTTTGTTTATTATACAATATATGATGCTATGTGTGGTATTTTGAACTTAATTAATACTGCAAATATGTATATATTTCTGAGTTTTATATGCTTTTGTATGGGCGAACCCAAAATGAACCCAACCCCCCAAAAAAATCTGACCGAACGAATACTTAGACAGTAACTTAGGCTAAACCTAAAGAAAAGAGAGAAGTTGCCATTTTCTTGTTCTTGAATGCTAATTATGCCAGACATCAGTCTAGTTCCCAAAATTCTAATCACATTCTTGGTCACTCTTAATTTGGTCTTGGTATTCCACATTCATCCTCTATGTTCTAGTTCAACAACTTTTTCACATGGCTGTATAATAAACTAACTAGGATTGATTATTGTTGTTTCATAGAAAGCTCTACTACCAATGATAAATTTGTCAAAAACACAACATGAGGCAATTCATAAAAAAATGACTCACATAATGGCAGCGACATATCTCATTACTAATTAATCAAGTAATGTACATATATGCAAAAGTACTAGACATAACCATCTCAAACACCAAGAAAGACAACCCAAGCATCTAATTTCTAATTAATAAAGTTGACACTATTCTGGTACATATGGAAGTACACTAAACTAAGATCACAATCTTTCAGATGTATGTTCTTGTACAATCCTAAATCGCAAATGGGAACTTCTCAAGGAAGAGAGAACATGTATACATGTTTCACTCACCCATGATGAAAACACAGTAAAAGCAAAGGCTTTTATTAAAAAATCAGAAAGTGGGAACCATTGCCCACTCAGTGCATCAACACACATCACAGACTGTTATGATATGCCTCTCAAGAAATTTAGAAAACACCATTGAAGCTGGAATCAGTTCTCACACAGAGGATCAACATCATTCCATCCTTCATTATTCCTTAAACTTGGATGGTTACAACCAAATAAACACCAGTTCCCGCACTTGAACCACCTTTCTGTTGAATCTAACTATGAACACCATACAATAGTTTCATTAATCCTATGTTGTTGTGCCTTCTCAAGTCAAATGCCAGTTCCTGCCATAAGGCCCCATCTTCTGATGCACCTGCAGTTGTGGCTTACCATCTTGCTTTGACATGTTCTCCATCAGAAGAAAACCCATCTTTTGTTTTAAGCCATTTACAATTGCAGCCAAATTCACCAAGTATTCTCTTGATTACAATTAGATTTTATCATTTCCCTGCCTCCTCAAGGTTCTAAACATAATCTAGTCTATTTAAGTATGTGAAACAGAAGAAGAAAAAAGCAAGAGCCTTGTCTTGTTTATCTACAGGTGCAAAACAAGGCATATTCAATTGTAATATGACAGGAGACCGTGCTCCAAGAGATTACAATGGAAATCCTTTTACTGCATGAACCTATGTTACCCCAAGTTTCCGGGACGGGGGGACGGGGAAACGGGTTTCCAAGATGTTTTTTTTCCCCCGGAATAGGGGACGGCTATATATATGAAATTTAATCATAGCAACATAATAACATTTATAAATTAGAGTCTTGATTCTAATTCTAATTATGTAATATCATTGAAATTTGAATCAATGATCATTCATCTCCATCTCCTTGCCTGCCTACGTGAATTCCTCCCTGCCTACCGTCGCACGCCCAGCACTGTTTTTAATTTTTTGTTCAATGTTCTTTTGGCCTTTAGTTTTGCCATATGCATTTTAACTTTGGGAGAATTATGATATCGATATAAAATATATCGATATCATATATATATGATATATGATATCGATATCACATATATATGATATCGATATCATATATTATTAAAGTAACTTTAAGATATCGGGGGGAGGTGGAAACTTATTAAATATATCGATATCAGTCATCAGACTATATCGATATTAAGTTATTAATATTATGATTGTCGTTTGTAATTTGTAAATTATAAAATTACTATAATATTTTTTTATTTTTATTTTTTTAATCGGTAAAAGGCCAAAGCCAGAAATATTTTATTAATTAAAAAAGATAATTACACCTCCATTCAGTGTGGGCACCGGTAGGAAAGAATGGAGGGAAGAAAACCTCCGGTCTAGCCCAGATCCATTAATGGATCAGAAAACTACTGCTACAGAAAGCTAATAATAAAGAACATGATACATGAATCCCTGGATAATTCACATCCAGGTTGATCTATATGAAAGAATACTTAAAGATAGTCCAAAATTTCCTATGCACTGCGATTCAACCCTTCCCTGATAATGAGTTCTTGTCTTGCCAGATTTGGAACAAACCAGTCCACTGTTCTGCATAAGAACCTTATCACGCCTTTCAACCAAGATCGTCATTCGAATGTTTAAATTATTATGTTTTAAAAATTTGACAACTTGAAACATAACTACACATATGATTATTAATGTCAACTTCCTTCTAGGGTATCGAGCCCTTAATCTTGCCGTGACAATACCTACAAGAAACCTTCAGCCCTGCCATACAACCATTACTATAATATTTATTATTTATTAATAATTATTAATAAATAATAAATATTTTAATAATTTACAAGCAATTTTTTATTTTTTTTTTTAATTTACTTTTTTAAAAATTATTATAATAATCAGGGATCCAAATTTTTTTTTTAAATTAATTGCTCTCAAAACAGAATAATAATATTTTTTCGAATTTTTATAAAAAAAATAATTTTTAATTGCCTTATAGCTGGAAATGGCTAGCCGTCCCCGGGACAGCTAGGGGATGGCTTGGGTGTCCCCTACCATCCCCAAGACGGTCAACGGTCTCCGGGAAAAAAGTTGACCGTCCCTGAATTTCCGGGACAATTTCCAAAAATTTTTGGGGATCGAGGACGGCTTGGAAACGTTTCCAGTCGTCCCCAAGTCCCCGAAACGGTTTCCGTTTCCGAGACGGGTGCCTTGAGGCCGGAAAGGTGTTTCTAGGTAACGCTGGCAAGAACTTAAAATGGAAATATAGAATTTATTTCCTAACTATGAGATATCTGTCGCAGACTGGATTCTACAGAACAATGAAAGTTCTGATTCCATGGTACTACAAATAGGATTCAATCTTTCAGTGATGAAGAAAATTAGAAAGAATAATGATGTTGACTCAGGCAGAACATGGTCATTACCCATGGCAATAAGCAATCCATAGATTGTGCCATGTAATGAAGATAATCCAGTTGTTGACTATATTCAGTTATTGAGCACCTTAGTCATTTTCAACTGTTAGTCACAAAAGAAACCCATCAACCTCTTCCACAAGCAGCCACAGCAGGCTGCACTGAAATGAATTTTGAAAGAATGGTTCTTCGGTATTCTTTCCAGTTTTTGCTGCTTTCTTGTTTTAGTAGAAGCCAAGATTTTCTCTCTATTGAACTCTTCATACTGGAAGACAGGTCTATTTTATTTTCCAGCAACAGGAAAAGCACTCTCTCAAAATCTTATAGGATTTTCATCTCACCTAATTGAGCCCAGTCAGGCAAGACAGCCTAAATGGCCTGAGCGAGCAGGTCAAAACCAACAAATTAAGCAAGTGAGAACAGCTCAAGCTAATTCTCTAATTGAACAGGCTGCCTAAGAAATGAGGAAACATATAATAAACAGTTTAAAATTATCCAGATATGATACATGGTGCTGACCTTACTCTTTCCCTTTTTGCTTTCCTCAAAAAATAGTGCCATTCAGAATGCATAGGTAAAAATTAATACAATCAACATAAAACTAAATACTGCAATGCATAATAAGCAAGAGAATGAAGCTAAAAGCCTTTGCAGATGACAGCATGCACACTTTCTACATTCCAGTAATTAGTATAAGCTAGACATAATACATTATGAATTCTTTTGCAGAGCAAATGTATGGATCCTTAAACCAAATGTTTAGCCAGAAGACACCTCCTGAACTTAGAAAGCATATATAGTTCCATCAAATAACAAAATACGCAACATTTGCATTATCTTGTCCAACAATCCAGCTTACTTCCTATTTAGCTTTTCTTACAAAATACACACAAAAAATTGAAATAATAACATAAACCAAATAAAACAGAGCAGTATTAAACAGTATAACGCACTTTCAATCAGATGGTCACCATCCTCATTGTTGTAGATAATAGCTGCATGAAAACCAGCTGCCTGTGCATTTCGTACTTTTAAGTCAAATGAGCAGATTCCTCTCTTAATAAGTGCAAATTGAGTGCTTGTATCTTCTCCAGGAATAGACTTGTTCACAAGAGGCGAGCATGCATCAAAAGGTTCTGTCACTTGAACAGTTCCACAAACTCCTGACTGTGTCACAAAGGAAGCTGAAAACCAAAAAGCACAAGTATTTTCATATACAGTGACAACTATTTCTTAAAGAGTTAAACCCTTAATGACACCTTACATATGTATGTACATACAGTTAATAAAATAGAATCAGTAGGGTTACATAATCTTTTTATGACATCATACAACAAAGCACAAATCAAGAGGGACTCCCCATAACATCATTAAAAAGGAAGCATCCTACGCTTTTCACATTGAGTCGAGAAAGGTATTAAGCTTTCTGTTACAGAATTCTTAAGGGTATGTGATATTTCTCCATCTGTAGTACAATCCAAATTAAAAGCATATTATATAGCGTCAATCAGAATGTGAATAAACAAATTACAGTCAACAAGAAAAGAAATAAATTTAGTGCTTGCTTTGACCAGGCTCAAGCTTACACTAAACATTAAAGGAGCTTAGATTGCAATTCCAGAAGTTCATATTTTTTTACTAAAACATGCATTAAGACAGTTTTGTCATTTTATAATTTGCAAGAATTAGCATAATTTTATGTGATTACCTGCTGCCCAATCTGCCTCTGCATGTTGTATTAAACTAGGTGTGAAGGATAAGGGAAAAACCATCCATAATAATCCTTTACATAAGATTGGACATTATATCCATCTCCTACAATGAATGAACCCATTTTTATTTTGGTTCTCTCATGTACACATATGAATGAATGCTGCCTAGACAACTTGTTTCAGCTTGTCCTATGACTAAATAGGGAGCTGAATAGTATCTTAAATACAGGATAGCTGTTATGATGGAGAAAGCTAGCAATAAACCAAGCATGGTTATCCACTGAGGTGATGGCTGAAAATCAATTGCATCAACACATGAACAAAGAGAAAACCTAAGGATGACTAAATCAGCCTAGAGTCTAACAAATAACACTAAAAAATGGCAAATCTAGGGCTTGGAAGGGTGTATTTCCAACTAAGCACAATGTGTACTAACAAATGCTACTTACCACAATAAATCAAGTAATACACTCATTAAAGGAGTAATTGATAATTGTTTGTATCATAAAAATCTGAAATTGTTGAGACCCTGAAAGGGTTTGTCAAGGTCAATTTTAATGGGGCCTCTAAAGTAGTTTGCCAATTTAAGATTGAGTCAATATTTAGGGTTGGGGTTCATTGATATGGCTGATCCCCCCCCCCCCAAGTTTAGTACAGCTGAGTATGGCAGTACACGCATGCGCACATATATTTATTAAAAGTAGATCCAAACCTCTCATAATTCATTGATTCAATGTCAAGTGTCAAATCAATACAAATTTACTATCAATAATCTTCACCTTGCTCTTCATCCAAAGCATAAAGGTCAGCATTTGGTTCATTTGAACCACAAGCAGCAGCAGCGCCGCTCCCACTATCCATGTCATGTATTGGTTTTGCCTCATCTAAAGAGACTGAGTGGTGCAACAAAAGCATTTAAGTCGAAAAACTCAAGGGTTACATCCCAATTCCTCATCACACCCTCCTTGTAATTGGCTTTTTTATGTGACGAGATGCAAGTTGGAATGCCCATAGACCAACTCCTCTATTCTTTTTGCAGCCAAGTGGTTGCACATAAATGAGTGGATAAAGGAGTATGTTTCCAAATCCACTTACCCACGAAGGACTCACAACCTATTGAAATTGCATACAAAGTCAATACAACATTTGCATTTATAAAACATAATATATAGCTATAAAAGGTTAGAAAAATAAAAATGCATACCTAGGATATGTTGGAATCACCGCTGTCGTTACGCCAAAAGCTCAAGCCGTCAACGAACGGGAGAGCGGCTAGAGACAAGGATCTACGAGAGGCGGGAGGAAGCACATGTCGCGAATCCCAAAGGAGGTGCTGACCAAGTCAACAATCTCCCCCTTAGCACCTACTAAGGGTTCTGCACCGACGGAATGAAGGAGGCCTCCTGGGATTCGAACCCATAGCCCAACGCTCTGATACCACTTGTTAGAATCACCGTTGCCGTTATGCCAAAAGCTCGAGCTGTCAATGAACAGGAGAGCGGTCAGAGACAAGGATCCACGGGAGGCGGGAGGAAGCACATGTCACAAATCCCGAAGGAGGTGCTGACCAAGTCAACAAGAGAGGATTTTTATTTGCAAGACAACAAGTATATAGAACCTTGGCCATATATATACCACCATTCATTAGCATCCTTGTAGTGGTCTCAAAAAGCACTAATATCATAATTCCTTAAAGATAGAAGGTGGCTAAACTAACCCAAGACAATACTTTGAACATTTGGATCAACGAACATTTTTTTGAATGCCACATTGTACGATCAACAACCCCTTGATCTCTATATATGGTGCCACACTCCTCAACAAACAAAGTATCTCTATGCTATAATATTTGGGGACAAAGCAAATGTAAGAAGATGCAAGCATGTGGTCATCGTGTCACAACGCTCAACAATGATTCTTTGCACTCTTTTGAAAATGCATGGAGTCTTTAAAGCTAAGTTGCCAATTCAGGATCGAATTTGGATTCAAGGTTGGGGTTCAGTGATATGGTGAATTTTACCCCATTTCAATATAGTTGGTTATGGTAGTACACACACACATATTAAAAATATATAAAAATACGCATAATTCGTTGATCAATGTCAAGTGTCAAGTCAATATAAAATTACAATCAACAATCTTCATATTGCTCTTCGTCAAAAGCATCTTAGAACCACGAGCAGAAAAAGTGCCACTCCCACTAGCCATGTCATGTACAATTTCCCTAATTGAAAAAAACTAAGTTGTGCAACAAAAGCGTTTAAGTCAGCACACTCAAGGGCTTCAACCTAATTCCTCATTTGCCCCTCCTTATAATTGGTTTTCTTATGTAACATGAAACACAAGTTGGAATGCACATAGACCAACTCTATTTGTTCTTTTTGCAGCCTACTAGATGCACTTAATTCAATGGATGAAGGAGCACATACTCCACTTCCACATGGCCAAAGAAGAAATCACAACCTACAAAAATTGTGTACAAATTCAATATAACATTTTCAATTATAAAACATAATATATAGCTGTGAAAGGTTAAAAAATTAAAAATGCATACAATAGACTATAGGTATATAGAGACTTGGACATGGATGTACCACCACTCATGAGCACCATCCTTGCAGTTCTCTTGTAAAGCATAAATATCATGATTTCTTAAAAATATAAAGTGGCCAAACTCAAAAAGGCAATACTTTGAACATGTATATCGGGGAACATTATTCAAAATGCTGCCCTATACCTGTCAACAAACTCTTGATCTCTATATGGTGCCACCCTTGTCAACAAGGAAAGTATCTTTATGTTGTAAAATCTTGGGAACAAAGCAAATACAAGAAAATCCAAGGGTTTGGTCATCTTGTTCCGATGCTCAAAAATGATTCTTTATGCTCTTTTGAAAAATGCTTATGTAGGGTCATTCTCCTTGGCTTCTATTATGGTCCTTATTCTTTCAATCATGGAGTTTAGTGACATCAAAAATTCCATCCAAACATGGGGATCTGTATCAACAAGCCTAATCATATTTGCATTTGTCTCAATGAAACTCAAAATATAATCCATATAATCCCACCAATCATCACCTAGGATCGATGCATGAATTTTTGAGCTCTATCTATATTTGATTGCCTCTAATACACTCTACAAATTGCTAATGATAATGGCACTCAATTGCTCTCACAAATTCACAAGTCATCTCTATAATGTCCCCTTTTATAAATGGCCTAGTTTTTGCCCTAAAATCCTACTAGGGTTAGGAACATTAACTTAATCATAAGATACCTCTAATTTATTGAAGAAATTCAACTATAGTGAAGCTAGAATAAGGTGACTTGATAGGGTGCCCTAGATATCCTCTACCCTAAGGCCGAGAGCAGATATATCATCCCTCTTGGCCTCATGTGGCTCGTGCCATCCAGATGAGGTGGTGTACCTAGTGAGGTGGCCTATAACCATTTCGCTTCTTCATGTCATTCAATTCTACTTCCTATGATTGGACTACTTAGTATGTTGATCCACCATGACAGAGGGTTGAGGTTCCATCCCTTCTAAAGCCCAAAGGCAGTACTCCTTGTACCCCCTTGGCCTCATGGGACCATGAGGTGGCATACCTAGAAGAGTACCCCATCGCCGTTCCCCTCCTTGTAATTCCTCATTGCCCCTATCATGGCTGAATATAATAATCACACAGGATATATAATGAATCCTAGGCAGTCCTAAACATACAGCAAATTATAAACACTCATAAACAGTCATATATATTATAAACAATCATATATGTTACAAAGAGTTATAAACAACAGCATATTATTAATCATCAATGAGCAGATAATATTCATCATGATGTGCATTAATACCCAAACTCACAAGTATATTTGAACTGCTGTATGTTTAATTATTAATATTCAATCTGATTTCATTCCATGACCCTTGAATGCTTGGAATGATATCTCCTTTATACTTTATTGGTGGAAGAGTCACCACCTTTCACAACAATTGAGTCACCACTTCTCATTGCTGCTTTTGAGAATAATACATTATTCTGCAAATTGATCTCCCTTTTATCTCTTCCTCAAATGAACCTTCTTCCCTTTATATCTTTCCATGTGAGGGACAGGTCACATCTCTTCATCATGCCTGCCCCTTGGCAAGAGACACAACCTTTCACAATTAGCACCCTTTGAAATAATACAACCCTTCATAATTTTTGCCCTTTGAAAGAGACACAACCTTATCTACTTTCCATTCCTTTCTTCCTCCATTAATCCTTCCTTGATTCCCATGCTTCATTCATTTCTTCCCTCCTCCTTATCCCTTTTCAAATGATCTCTTCTCTCTCATTCCATGCCTTTTGACCATTCATTGACTTAATTACATTTTAATTATAATATATTATATTTTTATTATTTTATGTCTATTATCATTTAATATTAAATCCTATTTCAAAATAGGGACATTACAATCTCAAGATAACTGTGTGTGATGTGAAACAAGTCTTATCAAAGGGCTTCATATCAACAAACCTAATCATATTTAGGTTCGGCTCAATGAAACTCAAAATATAATCCACATGATCCCATCAATCCTCATCTAGGATCAATGCATGACTTTTTGACCTCTATCTAAATTTGATTGCCTCTATACACTCCACAGATTGCTAATGATAATGAACACTCAATGCCTCTTACACTTTCACAAGCCATCTCAAGAAGATTGTGTGTGAGCGCTTTTGCAAAGATGTGGGTATGCAAGTTAATATTAGCAAGACCAAGATCATGACCTTCTCAAATAAAAGGAAAAAGAAACAGTTTGACTTCTTTTTTGAAGGTAGTATCCTAGAGGAAGTAACGAAGTATAAATACTTGGGGATTAACTTGAACAACAAGCTCAGTTGGGAAACTTGCAAAAGGAAAGGAACTTTGGGAGGTTGAAGAGAACTTTTTGCTCTTCAAAATAGATGCAAAGAGGCAGAGTTATGGGATTGGAAAACTATCCAAATTTTGTTTGGCCTTTTAGTTATATTGGTGATGCTTTATGGGTGCAAAACTTGGACTAGTGGTACTTCTGATACCAAATGGATGTAGCTAGAGAGAATTCAAAAATGCTTGATCACAAGCAAATTCAAGCTAAAAGCATCATTTTCCCACAATTTTTTCCTTGCTGAAACAACTACAATTCCTATTGAAGCCATCGCTGTTGTGTGTCTTTTGAGATATCTAAAAAAAGCTGAGCAGATGGAAACAAATCGCTGGCACAATATTGTATTTAAAGATGTCTTAGATGAAAGAAAGAAGACATGAATGAAACAAAATAGTAAGTGGATGAGCAGGTGGCAAATTCACTTAATTCTTGTCCTAAAGAATAAAAGCTTATGTGGTTAAGAAATTTTGCAAGGTTATGTGGACAAAGGTGGTTGGGAGAAAGAAGTATTACCTTGAAGAATTTAACCCCAACATGGACCATCAACAAAAGGCATATATAGAGGCCAATATCCCTTGGAGATCAAAAAAGATTTTCATTGCCCAACTGAGGATTGACTCACATCGTCTTTGATGGTGGAAAAGGCCAAAAGAGGTTTGGGAAGAGAGGATTTGTATCTTGTATACAGTGGGACCTGTGGAAACTGAAAAGCACTTTATTTTAGATTGCAAAGCATACAATGATATCAAGGACAGCTACATAAATGATTTAGCAGTGGCTTCTTTTCAAGATTTATTTAGTGAAGAATGGGTAGAGAAATTAGGAGAGCTCATTATCAAACTAAATTGCAAAAGGTCGACCCTTCACAATGCAAAAATACCAAGGTCCACTGTCCCCTAGGCTTTCTTTGACCTTGTGGACATTAAAAGTCTTATATTATATTCTATTCAACCTAACATTGTGTAAAAAAATGAAACAAATTATAAAATTAAAAAATAGATGACATATCTTCAAATTATAATATTTTATTATTTATTTTATAGCAAACTAAAACTAAATCAAAAATTTAAGTAAAAATATTGAAATTTCGTTAACTTAAATTAATAGATGATACTGTAAGGCCAACAAGAGGCTTGCGCAGTTGTTCCTTGGATAGAGGAAGTGATCTTTCTTTTGCTCTCTCACTTACACTATCAAGATCTTCTTGTTCTTTAATATATGCCCTGATTTGCTCCTTTGGCAATCCAAATAAAAACAAGGAAAAGATCTTGAAAATTCTAAAAAAAATCTCAAAATGCATGAAATAATCTCAAAACTAACTTACCTTTGATTGATAAATCTCATAGGTGCAGCTATTTCTCTCCTTTAACACTTTGCAAACAAGGTAAAATTACTTTGCCAAACAATCCTTCATCGATGAAAACATAACCAAGAGGCCTCGAGAAAGAAAAATATAAAGTGGGCTTTTCAGTCTCTTGTATTTGCCAAATGAATGTTGTTCGAGTCATTTTCTGCCAAATTAGGTCACTTTAAGTCAATTTAGGAGTTTAAAATGTGTTTTTTGCTTTTGAGAAATGGTTTAAATGCTTCTTTTCCATCTGGCCTGCAAGTACACACCAGGTACATCATAGGCCAAGTTTTCCTAGGGTGTCCAAGCCAGATCGTAGGTGAACCCAAGCCCATCCCAGCCCCATACCCAAAGTCAAACCCAAACCAAACCAATCAACTCGCAGGCCATTTCTACCTAATCCAGGTTCACAACTCTTAAGAGCGAATTCGAAGCTTTCCGGAGCTCATAGTAGTTTGCCAGATTCTAGAGGGCAACTAGTTAAGGGCTTCTTTTGGGGCTTGAAAACTAATAATAAAACAAAAAGGTCAGAACTGGTGGATTGTTTGAGCTTAGTTGTTTCAGTGGGCTATAAGAATTTGAATACAGAAGGAGATTCTATGATAGTTATCAGTGATTTGAATAAAGTAAAGACTCAAGAGTTTGAAGTTTCAGAATTTCTTGGAGGAAGCTCTCAAGTTTTATGAAATCTTTGATAATATCTTCTTCAAGCACTGTTATAAAAAAAGTAACAAATTGGCAGATTTTTTGGCAAATGCAGACAATGAGCAGTTTCTCTTTATGCTTGAAATTAGCAATAGACAGAAGCTTGGGGGTGGGTGGGGGGGTTGGCCCCTCTCTTGTTAGCTGAAAGAACCTTTTAAACGTCTTCTTTGTGCCTTGACCTTTTTTAATTTTCTTTTTTATTTATTTGATTTTTTCCTATTTTGGCAAAAGGGTGGCCGACAGTCTTCAAGGTCGATGCTCTAGAGATTTGAAAATAATTTCCCTGCACATGTGTGAGGCTTAGTTTGATTGCTCAGCTTTTGGTAGCCCTTTTTTCCTATTGGTGGCATGTGGTAAGTCTATTTCTTGCAGCAACTAGAAATTTGCTCTGATTATTGTTCTGGTGGCTATCTAAGCTTATAAAGATTGGACAATGACACTATCTAGCTATGGGGTTTGGGATCCCTTCTACAAGGGAATTGTCTCTAACAAAGGGCTGAAAAATGTCTTCTTCTGCCCCAATTCTGAGACCTTGCACTTTATCAATGCTATCCTATGCCCTGATGGTTTGGAAAATACAGGGAGTTTTTGGTCAAGAGCATCAATTGTTGACTTCAAGAACAATCTAGGGGATTTGATTGTAGACAAAACTGCCAAAAACTAGATTTGTCATGTGATCCTCCACACTGGAAAGTCAGGTTGTCTGCTGAGGCTTCTGTCATGGCCCTGCCATGGTTAAGATTTAAGAGCAAATCGCAGTATAATTGCAAGCCTTGACTAGTGGCCTCCATTGCCCTAGCGAACCTGCAAATCAAACAAAAAATTAAGGTACTCAAGGAAGATGAGCAAACCTTGCCAGGAAACATAATTGCAGTCCTTAGCAAATCACAGCACTAACTCCAATCACTGCCCATTATCTTGGACAAAGGAAATAACAGGCCAGCAATCCATTAAAAAGATTGATCAATATTAACAAAAGATTAGTGGGCAGCTATTCCTAAACAAAGATAATTAATTGATACGATTAGCATTACAATATCAAATAGAATATAAATATAATTATTTTGTTTAGTCAACAGCAGAGGTTGAAGAGGCAGCGGTTCTGTAGAGGATACGCCTCTTTTGAGAAGGGTTATCTTTGGCAAAGGTTGTGACTATTTGTTCCCTCTTGAGGGCTATATAAGACAGATCCTCACTTGGAGAAAGAGGGAAGCATTGGGAAAACAGCATTTAATCCATAATCAGAAGTGCAGGTCTGATTTAAAAGATAAGGCAGCAATGAGAAGACATGACCCTTTAAATGGATGTCTCTTTCCAAAGAGATATGTCTCCTCAATAAAATATGAAATTATAAAAGGAATCGAAGGAGATCAGATCTGATACAAGTAATCTGCATTCAGAAAACAGCAGTCTTGTGATCTAGCAAGTATTGCGGTATGCAATGTGATGATATTGTTTAACTTAAAATCTCTTATGTATTTTTGATAAAGTTAATAATGAGAGTTGCTAATCTATCTAGACTCTTTATTTATTTATTTAATCTATTTATTCTCCTACAAACAATCATGTAGAGGTTAGTAAGGAAAAACGATTGAGAGGGCAGAGACGGGTTCCCCAATCTAAGTAGCCCACCCCATGTTGGATGGACAAGAGTTCCTGCCACTTGTGGGTCAAGGGGTGCTATACCACGCACTTGGGCGTAGTTGCGGCAAATGATTTCTAGGCACCCTATCATGCTTTCCTCTCCAATCCCTACTATGGTTGATTATTGGAAATGAAACTATAGATTAAGATCCCAAATAGGTGATGCTATTTAACTTAATTGTTTATTTACTTTAACGGTTCAATAGCTATTATATGATTTAATTATAGAATACTATTTGTAAACAAATTATGTTGTGGAATTGTTACTTTGGGCAAAAAACAGGTATACCCCAACTAGGGGTCATTGCAGCTTCAAAGCAGGTTGCAGAGTAGGCCAAATGTAAGGATCTGGTTCATGGTCTGCAAGAGGAGATTTTAGTTTTGAGTAAGGAAATTCATACACTTTTTCTACTGAAGAACGATTTGGCATACTTTTGCAAGGATTTAACTCTTTCATGCCCAGATTTTACAAGGAATGTCATAGCTTTAACTTTTGCATACTTTTTCTACTGAAGAACGATTTGGCATACTTCCATACACTGTTAAGGAGCTAAGTATCACTTTCACCTATCACAGTCAGCACGTCAAGGAAAATTCCAAGACTAGGTATACATTCCAAGGTGAAGGATTCCAAGGTTGAAGGTGAAACACATAAGGCAAAATTCCCAGGTATGATGAAGGATAGATGAAAGTGATCAAATTAGATAAGATGATGTAATTTGGGAATACCTCCCACCATTATCGCATTCATCATGAAGCAATTTGAAATGTTAAGTATCAAGAGATATTGTTCAACTACTAACCCTAATTGGGGTTTTATCTTGTAATCTTGGCCGTTGATTTGGATTTGATCCTAGCCATTCACTTGTAAAGAGAAGTCTATATAAGGCTTGCTCTCCCCATTTGTAAAGGTTAATAGTTGATCAATAGGCATTAGATAGCATGTAGCTAGAGGTAGAGTAGGAGGAGAAAGCAGAAATTGTTGCCAGGTCGTGTAAATAAACATACTTTTTTCATTGAATTTAAGGTGAATAGTGGTGTTTCTTCTACATATTGCATGGTTTCTTGTTATATCCTCAAAATTAGATAAAGTTCATTGATTATGGCGGATGCTTATGAAGATATTATGATGAATTCCTTGGTTCATACTTTTCATAGTTTGTTGATCGTAAGCTACAGTGTAAAGTTAGCTTGAGCCTCAATACTATGCTAAGTTCGATTGTGGATACTTGTTCAAGTTGCGCCAATATTGGGTAGTTGAGTGATGTATTCATAGTATGAAAATCTTTCATTTCCTTAGAAGATTGCATCAAGTTTGCGTAGTTGTTGTCATCATGGCGAAGCAAATCTTGGTTTGAGGGAGTTTGTCTATCTAAGTAACATTCATTGTCATCATTGATCTTAGGAGGAGCGTAGTCTTTCTAAACCTTTTATCCTTTTGCCTTTTTTTAGAAGTAAGTTTAAGATTACACATTCCAACAAAGTTCAAACAAAACGTAAGTCTCCTTGTGATTCTAGCAAAATCACATCAACACATTGAGTCTATTCATGTATAAAGTCAATAATTGACTATCGGAAGCTTGGAGTCGTCTTGTTTGATCACATAGTTTAGCATCCAAGACGTCTTTGTTCAAGAGAGGATAGAATACTTAGTATTTTATTCTATATTGCATGGTGTCACAAAACACACATCAACAAAATTGGCACTTGAAGGAGGGCATGACAATGAATGCATGAACAATGGATGCAAAAACTTATCAAGTCATATTTTGAAGCAGTCGCCAACAGAATTTGCACAAGAAAAGAAGGTGATCGTTGAACTATCAATTGGATTTGCAAAAGGAAGATGACATTCAATGTTCAAATCTTTCGCAGCTGGAATTAAAATGAGCTTTCAAAGCTGAATTTGAGATATGCTAGATCTCTTTTATGTTGAAAATCCCCACAAAAAAAAGTGAAAATTTTGAAAAGCAAAAAAATAAAAAATTAGAAAATTCAAATAGAAAGATTTCTTAATGAAGGGGTAACAACATCGCCAAGATGATCAACAAGTTGATATCTTTCAACTTTGGTGGACTTTGAATGCGCAACTTCATCCACAATTTGTCAGAACTTGCAATGCCAAAGAAGTGTAGAAGTCATGAGACTATAGAGCATGATGAGGTGCATTGCTTGACGTTTTTTTCAAGAGTGGAGCTAGCACTACAAGGAAAGATCTTCCTTTGGGATATTCCAAAACCAAAAGAAGCCAATAATTTCAGTGTTCCAGAGAGTAATGATACATTCAGGGGGTTCAAGGGGATAATCGAAAATCAATAAAGTCTTGATGGTGACTTATGTTTAGAAAGCATATTGCTACCTTTGTGGTGCAAGATTCACAACGATCTGCATTCGGAATTCACTTGTTCATTGTGTCAAGAGGCAATCAATCAAGTCAGATGTCAATTTGAAGTACCCGAGTCAGCAAATGAGTGCATCATAGACAAAATTTGGACGATATATCATGTAGTTGATGAATATAGAAGAAGAAAAGAAGAGTGCAATGCAACATCATCAGGCAATGGGGTTAGCACAATTGAGCTTGACAGTCAATCTGCCATTATGGAGAACAAGTTTGCATACCTTGCGCCCAAGGAAGGATGTAGTGAGGTAGAGAATGTTCAAGCTAAAGAATTTGTGACAAGCGATGATTAAGATGTTGATTCGGTAATCAAGGAAGAAAGT